>NC_050605.1:4805000-5075000 GCF_013368585.1 Megalops cyprinoides
TGCCCCCGGTGCCTCACGGTCCTTCCAGTCATTCGTCAGGTTCATTCAGCACCAGTGAAAGCGCTGTCTAAAACATACATAAAACTCAGCCACAAATCAGGAGGCTGCCCGAACACTGCCAGCCACACAGCAGAAAGCAACCAATCAGCAGTCACACACCTGTGTGTGTGTGTATTTAAACTGAGGATTGTCAGCCAATGGCTGGCCTCCTTCTCACATATTCCTTACACGCATTGACAATTTCTTCAGTCTGAAATTAAGCTGAACAGACATCTGCTGTTGGCAACTTTGCTAGCGGAAACTAAGGACCCTCCCCACCCCCCAATTAAACAATTAAACATCCATTCATTACCGCTCACACTCAGTTTAAGACAAAAACAACAGAACACATTACGGACTGCATTTCTAAAGACATTTACATCCTATTTAGTTTGTCCAATAATAGCCGAAGGCGTATCCTTCACAAATTAAAAACAGCAACACAAAGCAACTTTAATGTCACAGATCGCACCCCTGAGTATCACACAGCCTGAGTGATTTTTGCACAGGTTTTTTACGGAGTTGATGCTTCAAAAAATGGAGGGGAGGAGAAAAGAGAGCCTTGGCCTCGTTCCCACCCCGGTGTTTGACTTTCCAGAGAGCACGGGAGGAAGAGGCCGTGCGCATCAACATCCAAACACCAAGGCACCTCGCTAATAACAAATTAGAAGCGCGGTGCGATTAGCGCTTTTGTCATTTTTCATTAGCGGAGGGGTCCAATTCCAATCCATGGCATAATGAGTTATGAGGAGAAATGAGAGGTTGTTCCGGGAGACGGACACACGCACAAACAAAAAAACACACACTCTCACACACACACACGCACACACACACACAGGAGAGGAGAGAATGAATGCTGCCAAGTTGCAGGGAATTTGTTATCACCATTTCCATTAACCTCTCTTTCATCCAGGGCCAAATCGCACTGATGATAAATATCAGCAGCCCCCCTCTCTGCCTCCTTCCCCCTCTCTCTCTCTCTCTCTCTCTCTCTCTCTTTCTCTCTCAGCAGGTAATCAGGGTAGGCGCGGAAAGCGCGAGTCAGGAAACAGCACCTGGGTGTGGCGTGTTTTCTGGAGTCCCCCCACTGTGTACTACATCACCACAGATGTCAAACCTGCCATCCCTCCGATGACTAACTCTGAGTTAATAAGGCTGTCTTATATTAGTCACACAGGCACTAATGACTGTATCAGACCAGCATGTTAAGGAGAAGGAGGCGAGCGCTAACTGCTAACAAGCTAACAAGCTAACAAGTGCACGTCCTTTTTTTTTTCCGGGCCGATCCGGAGCTGTCAGCGTGACAGACAGCGAGACGTTCTGCTTGCCTAATGTGACTGTTTGCCTGGTCATGCCCAGCAGGAGACTAGCTTTCGCGCAGGCTAACTCAGACATGAATTACCTTGCCCAAGGGCGCAGCGGCACTGCCCCACCCTGGATTTGAACCCATGATCCCAGCCTGAAGCCATCTGTCAGCCTCGGGGCTGGTGCCAGTTCGCCAGGTACCCCCCTCTCCTCTCCACCTCCGCCATGATTACGTCGGCCAGCTCAGGGAGCCCCTCGTAAGCAGCTCGCTGATATCGCTGGCTTGTTTTTAATGTTAACAGTTTTCACAGTACAAACTTTAACATGTACAGTATCATAGCTCTAACAAATGCATTTCATTAGACTAAACAGGCAGTGAGAATCATTCGATTTGCATAATGAGAAAGCCATTACACTCTAAAACAAATCAGCCTTCCCCTCTAGTGCCCTCATTTTGTCATTTGGCTGAAAATCAGGGGAGAGAGAGAGAGGGAGAGAGGGAGGGAAAGACAGAGAGACAGACAGAGTGAGAGAGAGGGAGACAGAGACTTCATTAGCGCAGAGCAGTATTGCTGCTGTGAGTCCGTGCTCTGCGCTCTCTCCCGCTCCTCTCCCGCTCCTCTCCCCTCCCTGGTACCAGTGCGTCACAGGCCTGCTGGGGCCTAGCGGCCTGGCTTCGGCACAGACACTAATGGGGAGACAGTGGCAGCAGGCCCAGGAAGTGATTTAACCCCTCTTTTTCCTTCTATCTCTCTCTCTCGCTCTTTCCCACTCCATCTCGGTTTTCAATTTCGGTTTCGAATTGCTTCTGTGATATGACATAAACAAGGTACAGCACCACTGTTCCCTATGGTCTGGTGTCTCTCTCTCCCTTCTGACTATCTCTCAGTTTCTGTCTTTCCTCCTCTCTCCCTTTTCTCTATCTTACAGTTTCTTTTCTTTTTTCTCTCTCTCTTTTTCTCTCTCTCCCACTCCCTTCTCACTATCTTTTCACTTCTCACTATATCACTATTTTTATGCCACTTTATTATATGCACTGTGTAAGTTTCTCTGGAATAAGAGCACCTGCTAAATGACAATAATGCAATGTAATGTAGTCTTTTATTTTCTTTCCTATTCGGTCTCTCTTTCTCTCTCTCTCTCTCTTTCGTAGAGGAGAGCTAGTCATTTCACTGTCTCCTGGCAGTACATGCCATTAAACATACATTCCCCCCTGCTTTCCTGCATTATTACAACGCACCGCTCATCAGCTCCAAACAATACAGTCATTCTATTCAACAAATATCTGCCTCTCAATGCAGCATACGTGAAAGCACCATAAATATTAGGATCTCTATGCTTCCCTTCAAAATGTTTGTGCCTAAAGTCCGCTGGCGAAGCCCACAGCTTGTGAATATTCAGCAGAGGTAAAACTGTTACTTGCTGTGTCCTCAGTCTCATCACAATCTACATGTGTAGACTTTTGTTTGTCCCTGGCAATAATTCAGGATCAGAATGCACTCGAGGCCTAACTGCTTCTGAATATGTATGAGCTCAGAGATGCAGAGTGGACTCTGCAGGAAAGTTTTAGCAGAGTCATGGGAAACAGAAGCCCTGCTTCCTGCCGGGGTGAACGTGATTTTGGCGCACAGCTCCAAAGATCAGGAACGTCTGGAAGTGATAACAATAGGCATCACGGGATATGCTGGCTAATGACCTACCACTATTGGTTACATTATGAGATGTTCTTGAGGCTGCAGCAAGGAGTTCACAAAACCAGTTGGTAGTAGGTTCTGAACCTTGAGTAGAACACTGCTTCCACGCCAGTATCCGGGATCCTGTTGGGTCATGTGATCTGTTTTGATATCAACCCATTGTGGGGAAGCTGTCAGCTACACTAAATTATACAACTTGTACTCCAAACAACACTATTGGAAATGACAAGCGATAGCACAGGTATCACACACAGAGGAGAAAATTTGATGTGAAATATTACAGCTTAAGGTCACTGCAAAGGTTTTTCATTTCCTTTTCGAATGATGACCATCTAAATATGCTCCTGTTCAGGTCACAGTAATTACCTGTGAAACACTAGAGCAGGAGCAGTGGTAAAGAGGTCATCCGCCCCCATGGAGGACTTGTTCAAAGTCCTGCTCAGCTCAATGAGTGTCATCAGCTCCGCCTCCTGCCAACGAGGAACAGCACACACACACATACACACATGCGCGCACATGCAAACACCCACACATACACACACATGCACGCACACAAACGCATTGCACCGCAAAAAATGTGGATTTTTCAACTATGCCGCATTACCATGGAAACTGTGTTTAACAGCTGTTTTGCATGCCGGGCATTGCTGGCATTTCATG
This sequence comes from Megalops cyprinoides, assembly GCF_013368585.1. Lineage (NCBI taxonomy): Eukaryota > Metazoa > Chordata > Actinopteri > Elopiformes > Megalopidae > Megalops > Megalops cyprinoides. Next base: position 4,808,699 of record NC_050605.1, read on the forward strand.
ATGCATAATGCATATGAGTTTATGTATTTTTGTTCTCTCCCAGTGATCCGGCTTATGAAATGATGGCCATACATAATTAAGGCAAACGACGTCCCCTCTGTGTGGAAAAGCCACAGGACCTGCTATTTCTGTGCCTCTTTTTTTAGACGGGCAAGCGCGAGGACCCCTAAACAACCGGAGGGGTACCACGCTCACTGTGGCATCAAGATTCTCCGCGCGGGTCACATGGCTCTGTGGCTGCACGGAGTACTCACTTCAAAGAGAGAGAAATCTTTAAAAAAGGAAGCAAGAACCCTACCTATAAATGATTAATACAGAATACTTTATTCACTGACAGTTTAATAAGAAATTCGCCCCCGGGGACGGAGCCGATCGGCTCACACGCGTAGGAGGCCCGGGAGAAACTGAGAGGCTCGGTCTCCCAGTGCGTTGTCACTCACAGCCACACCAGCAACCCTGTCTGCCCAAGCACTGTGACACATCAAAGACGGTTGCCTTTAGTGTCCCCTGTCAGAAATGCCTGCCTGAAACCTAAGAGTCCACCTGCTCCGCCTAAACTTCAAATCATTGAATGGACGGAGTGTGCAGTGTTGTGCTAACCACCCAATCAGTGACCTTTGTAGGAGTCACGTGACACCAGTAGGAAGTGGCACAGCAGTCACAGAATTGGGGGGGGGTTTCACGGTCTGGCATTAGCCACCCTATTGATACCCGGTACAGGAGTCACATGACACCTGTTGGAAGTGAAAAGACAGCAAGAGAATTCGAAGAGGCTCACAAGATCACATGAACAAACTGACAGCAATGCAATGCAAGCAATGCAAGTTAAAAGCTACACAATGAGCCAAATACATGTGTATTGCCACCCCCTTGAAATGCAAGAGTTGTGGCTTTTTTGGGTATGCTTCTCAGGAAGGCAGCGGTTCCCCGAGTCAGTCTCAGCTGCATACTACAAATACCCATGTAGCCATGGTGCTGTGCGCATATTAGTACTGACAGCAACATTGTATGAACATGACAGCAAATAGCATGTGCGGTTTAGCCAGCAATTTTACAGGGAAAATGGCTTATGACTGGATACAGGTGGATGCTTGGGTCTGACAGATTACACAGTATTTCCTAGCTGGGTTGATGTTTCATGTTTTGTTACTCAGTGAGTCAAATTTCTCTTTGCGCATTACAATGCAGAAGTGTTGATGTTGCAGAAACGAATGGCTTTATCCTGCTAAATGGGACCATTTAGATAACTGTGTTAACACACCTAAACAACTGAAATCAGACATTAAGAGGCATGTCCTTTACAACCAGCCAAAATCTACAGTCATTGATTATCATCTAAAATTTAATGTCAAAATTCAGTTCATTACGAATCTGTGGTAGGTTAACACAACACACACACACACACACACACACACACTCCAACAGTCAGACAAAAGTGAAAAATAATAATTCACTGATATTACATAACTTGCCATTACATAACTTGTCATAACATAACAACCTTGCACATTCATCACAGTAATCACTTGGACTGCAACTGTATCCACTGTGCCTAATTAGATAGGAACCAATTAGCTACTATCCGCTGGTGAAAAATAAAATCACACCTGTCCTAAACCCCCTGGACTTTGGCTTCTGTGGCAGGTCACGTGATGCCGTGAGTCATGTCCTCTTAGTCCTTTCTCAGAGAATCTCTCTGCGGCATCTTTCTGCCAGTCAGTGAGAGCTGAGAGGCTGTGAATCAGCTCACAGGCTGAGGAGGAGGAAGAGGAATCTCTGTTTTCCACCAAACTGTCTTCACAGCTCTAGGTTAGACAAGGAGGGGAAGATGAGCACTCTGCTAACCCACCGCTTTCTAACAGGGAAGTGTATGGCAAAAACTCAACTCAGACAGGATCCCTGGCACAGACTGGCTGGGCGCATACTGTTCTCGCAAAGCTGCTGTGGCAACGGTGTGAAAGCTGAGGAGACCGAGGAGAAAAGCTGAGTCAGCGGTGGCACAGCAAGAGTGGTGCAGCAGTAAGGAGCAGGGCTTTAAACCTGGAGGTTGCCAGTTCGATTCCCAGGCAGGTCACTGCGGTTGTTACCTTGTCTAAGGCACTGAACCTGAATCACGTCACTGAATATCAAGCTATGCAAATATGTAGTCTGTGTAGTGGTGGGGAAAAACCCCTGTGTGAGGGCACAGGATAGCACATTAGCATGCCCTATCTGTAGTGAGATAAGCTTTTCTCCTCCTGACCTGTTAAACATGCTGCGTCAGGACTGTCTCTGCTCCCGCCTCCATGTTCCTCCAGGCTGGGATGACTTCGCCAAGGAGTCCCAGGAGGGCCTCTGTCATAAGAGCTAATTGCTGCTGTCCAATAAACGGGGCAGCGTCCGCTGGACAGACCGCCGCCGCATCTTCAGCGTGAGGCAAACGCTTATACCGTTAGCGCACGGCAGCGGCACTCAGTCAGTCCCGTCTGATTGGCTTTAGCCTAAATGTTATGACAGCGGGAGTCGGGCGGCATTGTCCTCAAACAGATTCACTAGAGAAAGGAGGCGACTCTTTTGAGTCTTTCCCTTTGTAGTGTGGTTTGAGGTGGCAGGAGCTGGAGCGTGCGGAGGCTGCGGCTCAAAACCTCAGGGAAGATTTCACACACCCACAATCACGGTAAGAAGATTACCCGGTGGATCTCTGGCTTTGTGACACACAATAAAGACCTATACATCAGCACTGTGACACACCCTACAGGAGTATACATCACTATTACACACCATACAGTACTGTACATCAGCTCTGTTACACACCCTACAGTACTTTACATCAGCACCATTACACACCTTACAGTACTCTACATCAGCTCTGTTACAACACCCTACAGTACTCTACATCAGTACTGTTACACACCCTATAATATTCTACATCAGCGCCATTACACCTTACAGTATTCTACATCAGCACTGTTACACACCTTATAGTATTCTACATCAGTGCTGTTAAGTCAGCATAGACAGCTCTGTACACTTAGCATTCTGCACTCAGTATGCCATATCAGTTATTCAAGGTGCATGTCCTTACATTCATAAAATGGAATATTCTTGCAGTGAAACAACATTTTCTAAGAAAGTTCCAAACCGAAACCACAAATATGATCTGAATAAACCCTCTCCTTTTTTCTCTGAGATGCCCCCCTCCCGCCCCTGTCCTCCTCTTACTCGAACCCTGAGCCGTCTGTCAGCTGCCTGCTCCTGCGTGGTGATGGATCCTGCGGGGAGCAGGTGAATGCACCACGGCATGCTGGGAGTCACGGCACTTTATCTTGCGCATCTCATTTGCCTGCATTAGCATGCATTAGCATGCATTCCCGCGGAGCCGGTGCTTGCCGGCGGAGCGATCGGGAGCCGCCGCGGCTCGAGCGTGAGGAGCCTGGGTACACCAGGGAGGGGACGCTCAGTCAAGGGGTACATCTGGCCACGCTCACTCAGGTGGGGGGGGGGTGGGTTTGAAGTGGCGAGGGAAGGCCTTCGGGGGGGGTGGTCGGAGGGGGAGGTTTGCGATAATGCCAAGGCAGGCTAGCGCGCTAAAGAAAGCACGGAGGCAGCCTTAAAATGTCTGAGCGCACACGCTCAGATGAACTCCCCCTGACGCATCACAACTCCGGCAATCTCCTGACAAATCCTGACAGATTAAGTGCTTTCCGTCTCCCCCAGCGCCCCCGACGAGAGCCCGCACTTATTAGCACATTTTCCGACGCTACCACGAACCACTTAATTCTTCCGAGGTGATCGCGGGAGATAAATGCTAAAGGTCAGACGTTGGCCCCGGTGATAGAATAATTTGTGACGGAACGCTTCCCTGAAACGCGTATCTGTGTCGGAATCGCGCTCCTCTCCACTGAGCTGTTGAACCCCAGCTGTAAGCCGCCCGCCCGTGACTCTCCGAGTGAGCTGAGCCGGGGAGACTAAAAAAACTAGGGGGGCATCACCCGGGCTCCCAGGCGTTTGATGATCCCTCAAAGCAAATAAGCGCTGGTCCTAAGTGCGCAGTACGACACTGGGACCGTATTAGGAGCAGGATGAGTGCTATTGCACAGAGCTCTCATAGTGTAGTCATAGGAGACCAGTTCACAGTGGGCCTAGACACTGCAACCTATAGTGTGATAAACAGCTTCCCAGTCCTGACCCATTTCCACCTAATTAGTGTCCATGCATATACATATACTAAGGAGAAACCTGAGTTTTGGATGCAACTTTGCTGGGGCTTTGGTTTTTCATGCAGTGAAGAGCGGAGCTGTGGTGTAAGGGTAAAGAGCCAGGCTTGTAACTCAAAGGTTGCTGGTTTGATTCCCTGCTGGGAGACTGCAGTTGTACCCTCAGGCAACTTCTACTTAACCCATAATTGCCCCAATAAATATCCAGCTGTGTAAATGGATAAAACTGTAGCCTATGCAAGTCACTCTAGAAAACGTAAAAGACAATAATGTAATGTAATGTAAAGACACACACCTGTGAGTGAACCCCCCCCCCCCCCCCCCATCGCCACCTCTCTCTGCTGCCCCAATGTGGCTGAGCCATGCAACTGCAAAAGCCACAGCCACCTGGTCCCCCCCCCCTCCACCCTGGCGCTCTCCACTTCTGGGGTTCTGATTCTATTAGCACAGGGACCCTCCGGGGCAAAGCTAACACAGAGGGAGGTGAGGGAGGCAGAGTGCCAATCAGTCCACCGTATCGGCACAATACCCGTGCTGTAATGCAATTAAACCTGATTACAACCCTTACGCAACACAACGGGTCATTTGCCTGTACCGCGGGTGCCACGGGGCCATTAAAGTCACGTCAAATGGCTTAAAATGGACAGAAAAGAGGAAGAGGGAGGGAAAAGAGGCCGGTTATTAAGTTACAGAGCCTCCTTCTCCCATGCAACCTCCAGCATCTCACCCTCTAAGCACCAGCACAGGATGGCCCTCACCGCGGAATCTGCTCCCTTCCCCCGGAATTCTGGGATACTCATATTCTAAAAATATTAAATCTTATTATGACAGCCATTGCACCTGTTCACCAGCAGATGTGTGATGACAGTAATACATTTAAAATAACAGGAATCACACTGGGGGCTTCTTTCATTAATAACGGCTGCTTAAATTAATAAAAAAAAAGAAAAGGGTCTGTTCTTAAGTTTACTATGAAGCCGTCGTGAATTGCGCTCCGGGGCTCCACGCGGGCCTTCTGAAGCCAGGGGCTTTATTTTCCTCCCTCCCCGCACCTGTGAGGGGGAGTCTGGCCTGGCTCGCTGTCAACGTGTGCCGCAGGTGTGGGTTTTATTGGCTGCGGTGAGGAAAGGCCGGCGTAATCCCCTTGGCGCGGTGCGGCGGCACTGATCCGCACGTTCAGGCTGCTACGTGGCACGCCGCAGGCTCCCCACTCCGCTGCGCCAGCAGGAACGGATCTCCCGCGACCGGGGCTCACTGAGCCCAGAACAGCTGACCCGACCCGCGGGGACAGCACGCCATGCTGCGCTGTGGGTAACGGCAACACCCGAAAAACTGTCATCTGCCCGGAATTAATTAATTACTGCTATGAAATAATAGATAATAGATAATAATAGAAAAATAATACGTCAGAAGCTATCCACACACACATACACACATGCACACACACACACAACAGAGTAAACACTCCACACAATGGCGCAGCACCGTCTCCCTGAGGACGTGCCATTTGATATCCCTGGCAATGCTGTGACGTATCTGTCACTCTGAGTGGAGGGCTGGCTGCGTGCTTACCGACTGATGGCCGCCCCAACCACAGGACACCGCGTCGCCGCGCGCGCTGTACCGCCTCGCATGCGGAGAGAGAGGCTCCCACCCTCAGATCCCCACATCACAGACACGTGCCAGTCAAAGGGGGGGGCACTGTCAGGCGTGTTTTATCAGGAGATGAATGGAGAGAGAGGAGGCAGCGCTGTAATACGAGAGATGTAATTAACTGTGTAACTGCAGGCACAATATGGCCTATTAATGGCTAAAGCCGGGCCGCAGGTAAAGAGGCAGGACGTGACAAACCGATCCTTTCTGGGTTCATTAGTCACCCTGTGGTCGTCCCGTCCTGGCCCGGCCGCCTGATCCTCCCCCCTCCCCATCCCTGATCCAGTCAGAGAGGCGCAAGAGTAATTACCCACCAGTCCTGGGGGCACGTTGGCACATTTTGTGCTCATAACCCAAAATGGCTCCGACCGCGGCCCGGCTCGCCGGCTGCCAGCCCCGGGTTGGCCGCGCAGACGCCAGATGCTGCGCAGCTATGCAGACAGATGCGGGCTAATTAACACCGCCGCGCTCGCGGGAAAGGGCTCCGAGCCGAACAAGCGCTGACAGGTGTCAGCATGACGTCAACGCTCGCCAGGAGCCAGGGGCAGGGACGGGACGGGCCCCAGGCCGCGTGGGTCTTGCCTCCTGCCAAGGACGAGGAGAACCGCGGGCGACTCCGAAAGTTAAAGAAGCATTGCGGGTGAGCGCTCTGGCAGGCTCTAGCTGGAACAGGAAACCGGGGGAGGGACAGGAAGCGGAATGGATGGACCTCTTGATTCAACTGAGGATCTCATTTCAACTCTTCGTTTCAGAGCCAAATTTCTATGCGAGTCAGGTTCGCCTCTGCCAGAACTGCATAGACAGTAACAAGGCTGGGGCCTAAAGTGAGTCAGGCGGTCTCACACATTGCCTGTAATGTCAGTAAGCTTGATTTAAATGGAGGACCCATTGAGAGACAATTCAGAGAACCAAACAAAAGAGGATGCCAGCCCAGCTAGAGTGGCGCTTTTCACAGCATCGGGCTAAACATCGAAACACTGCAGTTTCCGCACACGTTGGCTGGGAGAACATTTCTCACCAGACTCTGTAAGAGACGAGGCCTGGCTTATCCGAGTGGACGGAGACAGGCAGAACAATTAAGAGTGATATTGTGGCATGAGACGAGAATGTCTACTGCATGCTACATGTCATCAGATTACACCCTCCCATAACCTACACACTGTTACACACACTACACACTGTTAAATAAAACATTTCCACTAACTGTGGAACATTGACACACCTCTACATACTACACAATAAAAATACACACACTTCTATTGGCCACGTGCCTTTATAAAATCTCAGCCCTATACACAACACACTGCTGAATAACAAACAAGTCTATGAAATGCATTCCTTTAAATAATACACAGTGCTACACTTGTCTGCCCAGCAGACAGATGCATAATATAGGACGCCGGCTTCTCAGCCCGGGAAGAATTGCTGTGTTTCAGTTTAGGTGTAGCCTTGGGGCGCTGACTGCCCACACTGCAGAGAACAGAGGAGCGCAGTGCGGAAGACGAAGTGTACCTCTCCAGGCAGAGGGGTCGTGACACACGACATCAGCGGGCCGGGCTATTCCTATCCGCCACACACCTATAAATAACACACCCCTGCACAGCACACATCTTTCTCTGACACGCACGCCTACACGCTGTCCTTTTTGATATAACGCTCGCTGATACCCATCTCTCCGTGTGCGTAATAACGGAATATAGGTGAGATAAGCCCTCAGGACCGAGGAGCTGGGCGGGGTAACGGGCTGTAACCGGAGTTTGATATCGCCGGCGTAGATACTTGTCGCAGATGTTTCTCCTGCGAGCGCTCGGTGTTTAATAGCCACTCAAGCCGGCAATGGGCAAAGCGGGGCTCCATCAAGCACTAAACCCAGGTGTAGCCATCGGAGCTAATGGCTCCGCTAACGACCGTCTGATGTTGGGGAAGAAGCCAGCACTCCGGCGTGCAGAGCAAACCTGTCCAACTGGAGCGGGCCTTTGGAGGAGCAGTCTGCTCAGGCGGTCGGAGCGGGATCTCGGGATTTTGGGGTCCCCTAACCCCGTCGCTGGCTACGACAGTGTGAGACACTCCCCATTGCTGGAAAACGGAACCTACACTGACGACTTTGTTTGTCGTCCCGTGGAAAAAAAAAATAGCCCGGCGTCTCAGGGCTCATTAGCAGGTGGTCCTCGGGGGGGGGGGGGGGGGGAATACCTGCCTCTTGGATTTGCGTGGGCAAAGTCCCAATTTTCCGAAACCCCCCTCCGCCCCTCCTCAGCCAAACCCGTGAGGACAAATGAGAATTTGCGGGTAATTAGGTGCAAGCAGAGCCTGTTATATATATTTTTTTTTCCGAGAAAGCTGCTCTCCGCCTGTCCTCTTTGTGCGAGCAGGATTTATTAATCACTGTCTGTGATATTAAAGCCCAGGCTGCATGTGATCGTCCCTCTCCCCTTGTGTGTTTCGGAGGTGTCCCCCACTCATACGCTAAACCAGCTGGGGGCACCTCCATGGGACAGCACACGCTTCCCATTCATCATTAATAGGGAAGAGGGGTCATTTATTAAGAGCTGGGTTTGTGAGGCTAAATGATAAGCAATAAGCTATAAAACGTTCCACGTGGGAAAAGGGGTCACTCTCAAGGCACAATGTGTTTGTACGTGCCTCTCACATAATCATTACCAACAATATCAGCGCTTTCCTAACGCGCCGCCCTCACCCCCACCCTCCGCCACTTTGCTCATGTCATCTTGTAGTATTTACAGAATTATGTCACCTTCTTTAGTCCCTTGGCATATGATTATGAATGGTGATTTACAGTCATAAAATAGAGTTTAATCTCTGCTGAAGCGCTCTTTAATCAAGGCATAACGTGGTCACAGCGCACTTTCAGAGCAGCTGCAAACACAGTTTAACCTCAGCAACAATATGATGCTCTCTCCGTCACAGCACAGTTTAATCTCAGCTACAACGCGGCGTTTTCTCCATCACAGCACAGTTTAACCTCAGCTACAACGCGGCATTCTCTCCCTCACAGCACAGTTTAACCTCAGCCACAACACAGTGTTCTCTGTCACAGAACAGTTTAACCTCAGCCACAACACAGTGTACTCTGTCACAGAACAGTTTAACCTCAGCCACAACGCAGCGTTCTCTCCATCACAGCACAGTTTAACCTCAGCCACAACACAGTGTTCTCTGTCACAGCACAGTTTAACCTCAGCCACAACACAGTGTTCTCTGTCACAGCACAGTTTAACCTCAGCCACAACGCGGCGTTCTCTCCATCACAGCACAGTTTAACCTCAGCCACAACACAGTGTTCTCTGTCACAGAACAGTTTAATCTCAGCCACAACGCAACGTTCTCTGTCACAGCACAGTTTAATCTCAGCCACAACACGGCGTTCTCCCCGTCACAGCACAGTTTAACCTCAGCCACAATTCTGCGTTCTCCCCGTCACAGCACAGTTTAACCTCAGCCACAACACAGTGTTCTCTGTCACAGAACAGTTTAATCTCAGCCACAACGCAACGTTCTCTGTCACAGCACAGTTTAACCTCAGCCACAACGCGGCGTTCTCCCCGTCACAGCACAGTTTAACCTCAGCCACAACGCGGCGTTCTCCCCGTCACAGCACAGTTTAACCTCAGCCACAACACAGTGTTCTCTGTCACAGCACAGTTTAACCTCAGCCACAACACAGTGTTCTCTGTCACAGCACGGTTTAGTCTCGAGTAACAGCCGTTTCATCTCGGTTACAGGGCAGCTCATCCTCTGTCACAACACGGCTCGCTCTCAGTCACAGTCCTGTTGAAGCTGGATCCGCTCCCACCTCCCCCACCCCCCCGGGTAATGTCCTCGGGGCGGATGCGGTTTGAGACAAAGCAACAGGCAGTGAAAATCACGCCAGAGAGCCCAGCGCCCTGCCAGGCTTCCACCAGCATCCTATTTATATCCGTCGTGAAATAAAAGCTAACGGGAGTGAAGGATCGAATGAGGAAAAGCCCCCTCTCCTCTTACAGGTAGAACTCAGATCAGTGATATCCCACCTGACACATGATGCTCTCATGGTATTTCCTTAACGTTGTTACGGCATCACTGCGGAGCTGCTGTAACTGAAGAAGATGTATGTGAGCCGGGACAGCATGTCTCCTGTGGTCTGTTGAAAGGGGGATGGGGGGGGACGCATTAAGCTAGGTTTACCAGCAAAGGTAAACACCAGTCACCCGAATCCAAATATCTTTTGTCTTTCTGAAGTCAGGAAGCAATATGTCTTCTGTGTTTATGAGAGATTTGTGTCTTGTGTATAAACTCTTAGGGCTCTGACTCTTTTTTCTTTCCTTTCCCCCCCACCCCCAATTTTTCACATGAAAGGAGACTGCAGTCTTCACAGGCTATAAGGGAGTGAAGGAGGGAGCGACCCTGAGTCGTGACGGCTGTCCCCTGAGCCAGTGAGGCCCAGATTCCACTGCTGAGAACAGCGCATGGATGCAGAGACGCAGGGTAGCAGTTACTGTGCTGGCCACATTACAGGGCTGCTGTAACGCCACTATAGGGTTAGCATGAATTATGCTAGGCAGTTCACTGGATAGTATGTGTGAGTTAGGGATTAGAGTACTTTGTATAGGTTAGTATATAGTTCTTTGTATGCAACCTGTGTGAGTCAGCGTATAGTGTACTTTGCATTGGTTAGCGTGTAGTTCTTTACAAACTTTCTGTGTGAGTTAGTATGTAATCCAGTGTTTTCGTATACTGTTGCAGTTGCTGTTTAATATAAACGAATCGCCTGGTCTCTGTTGGTATGGATCCATTTACACTCTATGTGATGTACTTTTATATGTGTTGGTACGTTAATCATGCGATACAGCCAAAATATGGAGACCAACAAACCTTTCCCCACACAGTCAGTATTAGCTACACAGCAACACACAGGGTCAGTTAGCATGTGGTTCATTGGGTAGGATGGGCTGCTCTGGTTGAGTTCAGAAGGGATGGTGGAGTGGGATGGGGTGACATGCCAGTAATCACAAAGGTAAGACTATTGACGTGTTTGACAAAACAAAGGGCCAGACTAATTTGGCTGGAGCACCACATCCGTCCCCAGCATCTATTATTAGCTTCAGGACTGAGTGTCCATTGATCCTAGCCTGTGCACTTCCTTGGGATTAGCTTCATTCTGGGGGAGGGGGTGGGGGGTGTTGAAATCCATAACCTACATGAAGGACACTGAGGCCATCCCCTCTCCAAGGACCACAGGCTCCCACTCTACCTCTGATCTGGGATCAGGGAAGATAGAACGAGCACACAACCAGTCCAGATAAACCGCTGCTCTGGAATCAGGGTGCCCAGGTCCAGACAATAGCAGATCTCATTGAGCCTCTGATCTGGGAGAAAGGCCTCCAGAGCAAGCACAGAGTGAGTCTTACTGAAACTCTGACCTGGGATCGGAGCTTCCAAGATCATTACAGGGAAAAATCCTGTGGAATCCCTGATCTGGGATCAGGATTTACATTGATACTGCATTGAATGATTTAAGGCCTGTGAAGTGCACTCTGAATACATCCCGCCTGTGGATGAAGGAGCTAATTACGTGTAGAATTTACTGTACGTTTTTACTTCACACTGGCTGATAATTGTACCTGGAATGGAGGTAATTACCTTTCAATTGAATATAATTGGCTATAACAACAGCAACGACTGTGCGCATGAAGGAACAGCGAACATGTCAAGAGTTCTCCAGATGGATTTGACAGGAAGACGATTTAATGGACCCGAGCTGTCTCTTTACCTCCTCTCTCTCTCTCTCTCTCTTTCTCTCTCTCTCTCTCTCTCTCTCTCACGCACACACCCTTCCATTTTTCTCTCTCTCTCTCTCTCTCTCTCTCTCTCTCCCTATGCCTCCCTTTGCTCTCTTCTCCCTTCTCAATCTTTTTCTTTTCTCCGTTTCTCTGTCACCCCATCTTCCTTTCTCACTCTCCTTCTCTCCTTCTCTCCTTCTCTCTCTCTCGTTCTCTGCCTCCCTCTCTCTCCGCCACTTTTATTCCCTCCTTCACCTACTTTTTGTTGATTAAGGTCTCTGCTGTTTTCATGGGGTCGTGGGCAACTGAGGAGTGCATTTGTGGGGTGACTAAGGATGGGGCACTTGAAATTCATTTTTGAGGCCTCCCAGAGGGTTGTTGGCTTAATGTGTTTGTTGCTTGCTTGTTCGTTTGGGTGCTTTCTATTTTTTCTTTCATTTAGGGTTGTTCTTCCCGTTTTTTTTTCTTTTTTATATTTAGTTTTGTCTCCTTTTTTCAGTGATGAACAGTAATGTTTGTTGACTTTTGTGGTTTACTATTTTAAATAAAAGAGGCTTAAAAGCCTCTCATTCTCTCTCTCCCTCTGTCTCTCTCTCCCTAATCATCCCTCTCTTCCTTCCTTCGTTCCTGCCTCTCTCTAATCCTCCCTCTCCCTGTCTTTCTCTTCCTCCCTTCGCCCTTTCCCTCTCTCCCTCCCTCTATCCCTACCTCCCTCTCTCTCTCTCTCCTTCTGTGTTTCTATCTCTCTCTCTCTCTCTGCCTAACAATCCCTCTCTTTCTCCCCCTCTCCCTACCTCTCCCTGCCGCTCTCTCTGGCAGCACACTGCCTGCTCCTACTGTGTTTCTCTGCTCTGCTGTCTGTGCCCCTCCCCTCTCCCCTCGCACAAGCTGTTCTCTCCACACTCCCTCCATTACTTATTGATCAGTCAGGGGGGGCGTGTTTGACTAGAGGCGGCCAGAGGAAACTCTCTGACAGAGGAGGTTTAAGACGCGCCTTCCTCGGGTTTGTAACACATCATCAGCGTGGCGTACTTCACCGCACACCTCTGACGTACCCCGTACCAAATCGTAGGCCGTACCCGCCCCCCCGGCCCCTCCCTCGGTGCGGTACCCTGCTCGCGGCGGCGGCGCTGCCTCGAGGGCCAGTCAAGCTGGGCATGATGGGAAACCAAGCGGTGCCGGGGCTGCCGGTGCCAAACCAAACAGGCGGGTATCTGCCGGCGCCGGGGGACTCCGGAGCGAGAAGCCTGCCGGCTGCGTGGAGTGACGTAGGAGGTGTTGATCAGCCATTTGCGGACACGAGGGGCTCCTCCGCACAGAATTCAGAAAAGGACAACAGTGCGGCTGGCAGGGGGAGCTGCACTCCGGCGCAGAGGCTTTGCGCTGTTCGAAGCCCTCGACTCCTGTCTACAAGGCGTTTAAAAAGCGATATTTGACAGTAATGCTACTTGAGCAGGACGAAGGAAAATGCTCACCCTGCTGTTTCTCGCAAAGGTTGTGTGGATTTCTCCTCCTTGTGTCAGCACTTATCTGTGCTGAACAATAGGAATCCCTGTACGTTTTCATTCATGTATTCCCTTGGAATTTGCAATGTGGCTTTCTAAGTCTAAGTCTGACTGTGAAAGGCCACGATGAGAGAATGAGAGAAAGAAAGAGAGAAAGAGAACTTATGCCTGTGTGTATATGCTTCCTTCTATTCTACATAGGTGTACTTAGATTTAACTCTGTTTACATTATTGCTTCGGCAGCACAGCTTTTATTTGTTCAATAAAGCATCACTGAATTGAACTGAATTGAACTGAGAGAGAGGGAAAGCGAAAGAAAGAGAGAGAGATAGAGAGAGAAGTGGCCTTTATTCATTGGACTACCATTGTGGAGAGGAAAGGGAGCTGTACTTCTAGAGAAGTGTCTCACAGGTATGCAGCCTTTGGGTCCGTCACATCTCTCCACCCGATCTGCATTATGCGGGCCTGTCCCATTTGACAAGAGACAAACACAGACGGCCAAACTTTAATTTGTTCAGTGAAAGCTGCGCATGAGGTCTGGCTGCTGAATTTGAGTGAATGCGTGATTGTAGCGATTATGTATCTGTGAGGCCCATCTAACCCCACCTCCCCAACAAAGACCTCTGTGTTGTCTGGGTCACATACTGAGGGTAGACTGTGTCCTTAGCACTGATCCAGTATCAGTGAAAGCCATCTATAATACTATCGGCAATCATTACATGCAAAAAAGGTGAAACTGATCGGGGGTCATAGCACGGGCATTTTCTCTGCATCAGTGCAGTCAGTGTTTCTTTAAGAAAGTCATATCCCGCCCTCATATTTATTTATGTGCTTATTTATTTTAGTGCCTCCTGTGGGATTAACACATTTTTAAAGTGCAATTTGTTACCTTTCCGCAGTAGAAGGGAGACTTGCCAAACCGGACTCACTGAGACAGAATCAGTTTCAGTGTCCAGGGAGTCACAGTCATAAAACTGACCTGGGGTAGCAGGACCCTCAAGAGACCCCGGAAGAAAGCTTGTGTTTTACTTCAACAGAGGTTGTGTCTTACCCCCAGATCAGAGCAGGGGTCTCACGCTCTTGCTTAGTTTCTGTAATCATATGTGAGGGAGGTGCTTCTGTTTAAAGGTTAAGGCTTCCTTATTGATGTGGAATAAATGATCAATTGATGACCTGTAAACATCTTGTGTTAATCGTTCATCTTGTGAGAGAGTCAGCGCGGCGCTATTTCAGGCCCCGAGGGCCTCCCGTTGGGACATGCTGACGGCGGATGAGCTAGCGCTGCCACAAACACATAAATCATGCTACTCTACTTATATCAGACAGGCTATGCTACGCTAAAGCGCCAGGGAGACAGAGGGAGAGAGGGATAGAGAGAGAGAGACAGACAGACAAACAGAAAGAGAAACAGAGAGAGACAGAGAGAGAGAAAGAGAAACAGAGAGAAACAGAGAGAGAGCGAGAGAGAGAAAAAGAGAGAGAAACAGAGAGAGACAGAGAGAAAGAGAAAGAGAAAGAGAGAGAAACAGAGAGAGACAGAGAGACAGAGTGAAAGAGAAAGGGGGGGTGGACGACGCTGCTCCAGTCCAGGTAAACACAGCCGGCCTCTCTCCTCCCACGCCTACAGAGACCGCAAGCCTATCTGCATTTACACAGCTTTATAAGAGCTCCCATCGTCCGCTCGTCCAGCTAACACATGTTGTATTACTCTCACAATAAAGCCTCGTGAGCCCCTTTGAGACCACTGCAAACATGGCACACGCCAGCAGGTAAGCGAGGGCGATCTTCATAGCACTTCTGCACTGGGCCCAGAGCCTCACACCATTGCGACTGTGTCACGATGTCCGAACGTCATGACGTCACAGCAACGCCGGGACGTGGCAGGAGACGATTTTCGTGTTCCCCTTCCCGCCGCTGCTCCTCTTGCTCCTACGATACCAGCACGGCACAGGTGGCCCGGGAGAGGCGCAACGGCGGGAACTGTGCATCCGTATTTAAAACTGTCACCACGATGACAGGGAAACACAGAGAGAGAGAGAGAGAGAGAGAGAGAGAGAGAGAGAGAGAGAGAGACTGAAAGAAAGGGAGAGAGAGACGGAGTGAAAGAAAGAGAGAGAGATAGCTGGGAGACGCAGTGGCAGGCGGAGAGGAGAGAGAGACAGAAGCTAAGGAGAGCAGGCTTGCGTGAGAGCCATCTGTTGTCTGTGACTAAGTCTGCCCCTAATTTGAAATCAGGGATATCTGCACTTATGTTCTCCCACTCAAAAAACGCTCTTCTGGGAGATGGATTTTAATATTAGCATAAATAAACGCCGGGCCTGGCTGTTACCACCAGCGCGGTCAAGCGCACAGAAAGAAGATTGAGCGTTTTCACACTTGCCGGAGTTCTCTGGAGACGGCACCTCAAACACATGGTCTGAATGGAGGAGTTAAAGGCAAAGCTATCTGAAGTTTTACACAGATTCACACTAATTACTGAGGACAGCTGCAGTCACCACTAATTAAGCACCTGTACACCTGCTCCCGGTCTCCGTTTCTGACTTGGTTTCATTGTTTTAGGTTTCTTTGTCCGCCCCTTCGCATACAATCTCCTCACCCCTCACAAATTTACAGGTAGAATTGTTTCAAAGGCAACTGGGGCTGCTTTCTGACTGAAAGCACTGAGCTGAAGACAGCACCATGACCACACTCAAGACCATGACCAGACCTGTGACTGTCACAGACTGAGACTGAGATAAGGGAAAGCACCACGACCAAGACCAGGACCGGGACCAGAACTGTGACTGTGCCATGGGTGGGGAATGAGGCCCAGATCACGTGAGTGTAAGAGACAGATTGCTCTGTTTTTCCCGTCTCTGTCCTAAGTGGATTATGGGAATGAGAGCTCTGCTGATGTGAGGCCACAGGCCCCTGCGGGAGCTGGGGAGCGCTGAGGGGCAGGCACGCGTGAGGAATGAAAGCTCTGTTTTACTGTTTGATCCTTTTATATACGGACGATCAGAGCTGCCAGCCCGACCGACGTCAGAGCCACAAAACCACGATGGCAAACCCAAACACGGCCACCCACCAGGGCAAACACACACACACACACACACAAACACACACGCACGCACACACATGTATACGCGCACGCACACACACAAACACAAACACACACACGCACACAGAAGGAAGCTCTCCCGATCGCAGGAGGAGTCCTCAGACCCCTGTCAACAGCCAACCCTGCCCCCCCGTCTGCTAGGGGCAGTCATAATCGCCATGGTCACTGATTTAATTAAACAGAGAACGTCTCAGTGACTTCAGAGGAACGCTCCTCAGACGAGCTGTAATTTAGACAGAGGCAGACACAGCACTGTCCAGAAAAGGGAGTATTCAGAGTGATAAGATCATCACACAACCAGCCGGCACACAGAAATGTTCTCACAATGCTTCTGTGTTGTTATTGGAACACTTTGGGTTGCTACACCCCAACGGCTATGTTGTGAGAGTGCAGCGTGTTACCTAGCTAGGGCTTGTGGGAAATCGCGCCACCTCCCGTGGCTGGGATGGGCCTACTTCAAGCTCGAGCTTTGCTGGGACTTCAAACAGTGATCGAATAAAAAAAGATCTGTTTTGTCCGATGTGGCCAAAGCTCCAAACAGCAGGTCCAGACTCCACAACCGGAAAAAAAAACATGTCTGAACCTTTATATAGCAATTCTGAGCATAAAAGTACAATGCAAGTCGATAAAGCGCATTATCAAATCAAAGCCAAATCAATAGCAAAATTAAATTAGCTGGAAACAGGCCGGGGCCGCAGCAAGTAGAGGAAGGAAAATGGTAATGAGGGGTAGAGGGGGGATCAAATTGAGCACCGTGTTAGGGGGATACGAGACACCTCATACTAATCTGCTTTGCGCATCGATCCGGCTATCTCGGCAATGTCCCTCCCTATCTGTCCAGCCCGCACCTTGTAAAGCAACGCCTTGCAGGATAGGACAACTTTACAGCCGGATTAAGGCCGAGTTATGACTAGGTTTTTATGGGATTTTCTATGACCCACTTTTAGAATGAGGAAGTGCGTGGTTGAGAAGTTTGTAGCCGAGCGCGGTTTGATGTATGTTGCAGAGAATAAAGCCGTGCGGTTTGACATATATGATGAAGCTGATGTGTGTGTTTTCTTTGCCCCCCCCTCCGTCTGTGTTGTCCCTTGTTGTCCGTCGGTGCATAAACAATGGGAAATCCATACACGCCGATCCAATAGCGGTGTCAGAGGGGCCCCACCAGGGCCCCTCATCAATCATAACACATTTGACCCCTCTGAGTTTGAGTGGGACCCCCCCTCCCTCCCCCACCACACAGTCCCAGCTGAGCCTGAGTGCGCCTCCTGCGCTCACTTTAGAGTGTGGGCCGCCCCCACCTCTACAATGGGGAGGACACTCAGGTGGGGGGGGGGGGGGGGGGGGGGGCTGGTTTATGGGAAGATGTAACACCACTTATGCGACCGGTAGTCCCCCCCCTTCAGGGTAATTGCCTTTGTCTGTGAGATTGAGCTGGCCGGTGCACTCCAACACCAACCCCCCCCCCCGGCCCACAGTGCGTGTGAGAGAAGCACTTCAGTGTGCTGCACCCCCCCTCCCCTCCCTCTGGGCGGTGTTGATCCGCTGAGCCCTCAGACACAAAGTCACTAAAGCATGCATGAGCTGCACCACTGGCCCCCTCTGGAGACGCCTTCTAGCCAGTCCCAGACCGTCAGACAGACCCCTCCAGGACCAAGGCTGAAGCCTCTCTGTGGCTTTCCATTTACCCTTCTCTCCCTTTCTCTTGCTCTGCCTCTCTCCCTTTTTTCTCACTCTGTCTGTTTCCCTCTCTCTCTCACTCTGCCTCTCTCCCTTTATCTCTGTCTGTTTTCTTCTTCTTCTCTCTCACTCTTTCTCTCTCTCCCCCTCCCACTTTCACATAGACATAAACCATCACTTCTGCGTTCAGGAAAGTGCTGTTTATTATTGCGATGACTGTATGACGGACTGACACACATTTAGATGTGTCCTGTCATTATTGTATGTACTGTGGTTCATGTGACTTCATTATATTATACCTTTGCTACCATTACTTACTAAGTCCCTCGGGATAAGAGCGTTTGCCAGCTGACTCAATGTAAATGTCAATGAACCCCACCCTCTGATAACGGGGTGGGGGGTGGGTGTTTTGGCACTGCCTTGGTTTCAAACCCGGTGTCACTCTGCCAAATTAGCGCTGCGGTATCCGAGCCAAGCCCCAAGGTCCCAAACACTGCGAGACTTCCTTCCTGAGTGGGGAAGATTTGGGGTGCTGAATCTTTGATGAGTCAAATTGGCCTCCCCGTGCCCTGCTGCCGGGGACCGTGCGGAGGCTTTTAGCGTGAGAGAGGGGGCGCGTCGGGTGAGGGGCACGGGGGCGCAGCCGTGGCGGGGCGGTCCCGGCAACATCGTAAAAACTGAACTACGAACAGCCACCTCGACAGAACTGAGCACAGTGCTGTACCGCGTACAGAAACTGTAGATTTTACTAAAGGTGTTTCATCTGTATCTACCAGTGCAGCTTCTAGGAACATGGAAAACAATGATACCCTGGAGCCAACCCCCCCCCCCCCCCCCCCCGCCCCCACCTCTGTTCTACCTGGGATGTGCAGTGTGTGAACATCAGAATGTCTGGCCTGGCCTGAGTCTGTCTGTCCTGTTACTTTTTCTGTTTGTCTTGCACAAGCAAGCGCCTCTCTGACACTGACACCTGAGCACCATCACAATCAGGAACGAAACTTGATAAAAAAAAAACAAAAAACAAGAGTAAAATGAAAGAACAAGAGAAAGAAAGAAAGACAGACAGACGGAGAGGGGATGGGGTGTAAGTGAAAGACCCCCTGCGCTCCTGCACATTAATCATTAAAGGAGGCTGGGGGCTGGGAGGGTGGGGGTGTCTCCAGCCATGGATTTAACACCACTTTATGCACACACTCGTTCCCCCCTCTCTCTTTCCCCCTCTCTAAAAGTGACGGGTGACGGATGATGGATGTATCCCTCTCTCTCGCCGAGCGCCCCTGACGAGCTTCCTCCTCCTTAAGTGGCCCCATTAAGGCGGTGGGCCGCTGCTCTGTGTTTTTCCTCCATTGATTGGCCAATCGATGCGTCATTGTAGCAAGTTTGCGGACAATACATTAGGAGTCGCAAAACCGAGCCCCTTAAAACGTAAGCCTTAGCAGGAGATGAGGTTATTCCATTAAGAAACAGAGATGAGGTCAACCACTTCACTCCTCGTAAAACGTATAGAGTGAGTGAGGAAGTTGGAGTGCCTGTCAGAGTAAAACTGTAGACGAGGGCTACAGTCTGCGGTACAAGTAACATGACACTCCCGCATTTCAGTAACAGTTTATCCCAAAGCAGCACTGTGAACAACGCAGTGTGCACTTGGTTAGCATGGCTACCGCATTCAGCCTTTAAATCTGCAGTCCATGCGTTAAGGGCAGCACACTGCACATTTAACTGTTCACACCTGCAGCAAACAACCCCAGGAGAACGATCGTAATCCAGCGTGGCAGTTTGAAAATATTTCCATACAAAGTAACATCGGAACGCATGTTCAATGAGAGCAGCGCCTCCGACGAGGAAATGAATATTGATTTCAGAAGCGGCGACCAGGGACTGCGCCCATTAGGGTCATGCCGTTCGCCCCCTCCCCCCCTCCGGAGCGGCGCCTGTTTACCCGCCCCTGCAGCCGCCCGCTCCCGCTGACCTGCAGAGCAGAAAACGAGGAAAACAGGTAGGCAAATTTCCCATGATGCCCTGGGCTGAGAACCAGTGATGGGGAGAGCGCTGGAGAGAGAGGGGGAGAGAGGTGGTGCAACGCTGAAGCCCAGGGAATTAAGCACTAGAACAAATATACAAGAACACTGGCTCTCTGAAAACAATCACGCAGGCATGCACAAGCACTAACCCACACAAACACATGCACACACACACACACACACACACACACACACACACACACACACACACACACACACTTTTTTGATCATTATCATTCAGTGCAAGTCCTGCAGTTTCAGCAGATCAATCATCCCCTGCATCTGACTCACTGATTCAACACCAGCGCTCTCTCTCACTTTCTCTCTCATTTTCACACATACACACACACACACACACACACACACACACAGACAAACGCAAGCACTCACACACACACGCACACAAGTTGATTATATTATATTATCGATACATCGGAAACAACAGAAATGAAAACTAAGCAGCCTAAGAATTTCAACAACGAAGTAACCATTTCTGTTGAGTACTGTTTTGGGGCAGGGTGGGGCTTGAATTATACTAGCGTCGTTTTGGATTAATGTTGCTGGAGGCTGTCCCTCTGGTTGGGGCAGGTGTACTGCTAAGGCCTTACACATCTCTTCTCCTCAACAGCACCGCAGTGCTTGGCACACCTGTGAAAGTTTGGGTTTCTCTTTAGTACCTGCACTTTCCACAGGTAATTTTGGAACGTGGCTCCAAGCACAGTTTCTTCCTAATTGGTACGATCTCAGTATGTCCTCCCTCTGCAGCCTCTTATCTCCGCTCCCCAAACCTGCCCCTCCTTCAAGCCTGTCCTCACCCGCTATACGTCCCCGCCACCCAGGCGGTCCGCGTGCTCTTTTTTTAGGGCATGACGGAGTTTGGTCTGCGCTGTCGTGCGCGTCCCAGCAGGTGATGTCATTCTGGGCGCTTTGTCCCGTAATCTGGTTTGCTCTAGCTGTTTATGTTTGAAAGGAGCTGCTCTGAGGTTGGCTGCAGTTGGATGACACTATTGGCACTGGGGGGCCTTTCGCTGACACAAGTGCTGGGGGGTGGGGGTGGGGGGGGCTGCTTGTTTTAAAGCATATTTCAGAATTTCATTTGCTCCTCTGTGGATTCTGATTAGCGTGCACGTGTATGCATGAGCGCACCCAAAAACATCTGCATCGTTTTGAGTTTTCCTCTGCGTTTGTAAAATGTTTACAGAGCCCCTCCTGTAGGGTTTTCTCCTGAGTATTTCCCTCTCTTTCTCTCACTCTCATTCTCTCTCTCTGTTTTGCCCTCTCCCTCCTCCTCCTCCTTTCGCTCTCTCTGGCTGTGCAATTAACCTTCCTGACCGCACGAGGCGTGCAAAGAGTGTTGTGGGGGTGGAGAGGGGGTGACCCCGTCAATCCGCACCGGGGTACCCCAAAATGTGAGCACCCTCCGGCATCTGCCCCACCCGGGGGAGCGAGGGGGTAGTGATTGATGAACCTGTACAGAGC
Source organism: Megalops cyprinoides (assembly GCF_013368585.1). Lineage (NCBI taxonomy): Eukaryota > Metazoa > Chordata > Actinopteri > Elopiformes > Megalopidae > Megalops > Megalops cyprinoides. The sequence goes on from NC_050605.1 coordinate 4,830,110, forward strand.
CGGGAGCCTAGGGCGGGGTTCACGGTCACTGAAGTATGGAGCTTCATCATTTATTCATATGGCCAGAGTCACTCTCAATGCCATATAGAGCTCTCGCTCCTGCCACTAATCTGCCCTGAGCGGATCCCAACAGAAAACCCTACAAACTGTGGTCAGTCATGTCTCCAACAGGGGGCTGCAGGGAGAGGACCTCGGCACTGATAATGATCCTGGACCTGTTTTCACTGTGATTTCACAAGTGTAGTAATGGACTACCAATTTTAGTAAGGACTTCTGACCAATCAGGAACAGAATTATTAACACCCCCAATATTGTAACGTTAACTTTGCATACTCCATGTGAAATCATTGTAAGAAAGAATCTGGACTGCATTTGAATTTGGTTATGGTAATCGAATCAGAGGTTGCTATTTAGCTTAAAACCAAATGTTTTGTTCTTTTTTGTGAACCCCGCCCAATGTCTGAATTTAGCCCTGATCCGAAGGACCCCTCTGATACCACCCTATCAAACAAAGTGCATTTATTCCTTAATTACTTACCATACAACTATCCTGTGTCTAACTGTACAGTTTAATAACCACATTCACAAAACAATTTATCAAAAATGTGTAGGTTTGGTTGATAAATCAACATAATTACTTCTCCAACATCAATCAATCAGTCTAGACAATTACAACCCTTCATGTCCATACAAATGCACACCAGGTCTTGGCAAAGGCACTGAGCACCAGCGCTGCTACCTCTGTGCTTTTGTTGCGAGTGCTCAGGGATGGATTAAGGGTAAGGGCCCGGCGACGGCTCGCCATCCTCTCCTCAAGGGCCCGGCCGTCTGCCAAGAGGCTTTGCCACAGATACCGATCGGCTCAAGCCCAGGCCCAGACCCGGGCCTCCGCCACACGGCTGAGAGCGGGGGGGACAGGGGCGTTTGAAAGGTGCGCCTGTTTGCTCATTCTGTGTGGGGCTCGAGCGCGGGTATCTGAGAGGACCGCGCAGGACACGGCGGCGCTGGACGGCGTCCGAGGCGCTCTCTACACCCTCCGCCGTCTGACTGCCATCGATAAGCTCCTGGCTTTGAAGCGCGCCTCTCGGTCCACCAGGGCTCCGGCTAAATCTCGGCTCCACTTCACCGGGAAAGACAGCTCCGATCCCTCCTTGGGGGGGGGGGGGGGGGGTTTGGAGGGGTGGGGGCTACACATTGCACCCCCGGCTCGCCGTCTGAGGCGTGCATTAGCCGCGCTCTACAACATCCCAAACAAACAGCGCGGCGGATTAGGCGCTTTAATTCGGCGGCCTTGCCGCACCTACAGAAACGACTGCACGCCGAGTTCCAGGACGCGTTAAACAAACTCCTTTTGTAATTAAACATTGTGCATTGTGGCATTCCAGCTAATAAAATCCTGGCACCGGCCCCTCTTTCCCTTTCAGGGGGTGGCAGGTGGTGAAATTGGCAGTAATTGTTCTAATTGTTGGCAGCGCTGCCAGTGTAAGATATGTAGCATGGCTCAGCTGGCCGCGGATCAGAAAGCGAGAGCGAGAGGGAGAGAGAGGGAGAGAGAGAGAGGGAGAGAGAGACGCAGGCTCTGTCCTGCTGTTGGATACGGCTTACAGAATCCCCATGGCCGCCGCTGAACAGGAAAGGAGACAGAGTGTACAACTGCTTTGGTGCGGTGTTGGGCGCGTGCGGGTGAGGGGGCCTGGGACATGCACACAGGAAGCTGAGTCCAGCGTGCTCACGCCAGCCTCCAGCTCACCTCCCGCCTCTCTGCTGCCTGTCTGCAGGGAGATATCACACGTGGCTCCGTGCTGCACTCGTCTGAGCCGAGGAGAAGAACAGCCAGGTGTGTGTGTGTGTGTGTGTGTGTGTGTGTCTGAGGGTGTGGGTGTGTGTGTGTGTGTGTGTGTGTGTGCCAGAGAGTGTATGTCCTTCTGTGAGTATTTGTGTTATGTTTGTGTGTGTATGTGCATGTGTGTGTCTATGTCTGAATGTCTGTGTGTGCGTGCATGGGTGTGTGTGCCTGAGCGCGTGTGTGCGTTTCTGTGAGTGTTCATGTGTTTGTGTGTATGTGTGTCTCTGTCTGAGTGTGTGTGTGTGTGTGTGTGTGTGTGTGTGTGTGTGTGTCTGTCTGTCTCTCGGTGGTGGAAACGCCTGAGTCAGCTGTTCCTCTCTGCCTGCAGCTCTCCTGGGGTGCGCCAGCACCTGCCTCTCCTCCAGAAAGGAGAGGAGTCAGCGTCACACAGTGATGTCATCATCATCAGGGGACAGCGCAGACGGAGAGGGAGACATGAGCGGCTTCCAGCACAATGAGGAAAATGAGTCTGAATAAGACAGCTTGTCTGGAACAAAAACCCTGATTGTAAATTGTATCTTCCACTGGCAAATGCAAATGTGTTGTGGAAACGCTCCTTTTGCTCGACGCTGGCCCCTTTTGGTCCTGCCACATGGGGCGGCCGTCAGGGAATCGGGCTGGAGACGGGAGGGTCGCGCAGTCCAATCCCAGCTGGGAGACTGCTGCCACCGCCTTGAGCAAGGTACTTAACCCGAATCGCTGCTGCTACACGAACACGAAGCTACACACACTGATAATGCGGGAGAGAGATATACGCAGTGTAAGTCGCCCTGAATAATAGCATACGCTAAGCAAATAAATAATGTAATGATTCCGATATATAATTTATAAGGCCCGATAAATAACAGTAATTTGTTTCATGACGGCTACTGGACCCGAAGGGGCTGCGGGCGTACAGTAAGAAGGCCCCCGTCTCTGAGATCCTGTCGGAGCAGCTGCACCTCAGATGCGTGCGACGCTGCATGGGAATAGCAGAGCACCTCGCTGCCTGACAGCGTCAGGTTTGATGAATAATACAGGCGGCGGTAGCGGGGGGCTCGGCGGGTGGCCAGTCTGGAGTCTGGAGCTTCCCCTGCCTGGGGACTCGCCGTGCCCCCCAATCAGTGATCCAGGATCGGTGTGGGCCCCCCAAATTTACCCCACTGCTTTGTTATAAGGAGGGCTGAGGAGCTGGAGAAGACAGTCCCTTTGTATGAGACTTACCCATAATCCTCCTGGCCAGAGCAGTGCTCAGTTCAACCCCCCCCCCCCACCACCACCACCACCACCACCCCAATGGTTGGACTGATTTGCACCAATGAGGGAGTTTTTATGGACAGTGAAGTGCTTTGATAGGCTGGAGTCCATGAATAATTAATGTGCAATTATCTCAAACATGCTTCCGTTAGGCCTTGAACTGCTTAATCATGGATCCCCGGCCCTCTCCCCGAAACGCATAAGAGAGGATAGTTAACCATGTTAACCGTGGCTGAGGAACCCAGCCAAAGTGGAGCCCCTCTTTCTAAGTGGGTCTCCATGACCGGATCTGAATGCAGGTCCGGTGCTCCATCCAGAAGCAAGCTGCTCCATCCCGGAGTGCTGCAGAGAGAGCTTTCAGAACGCTGGAGTCAGGAAAGGGTGTGCTTATCTGCAGGGACAGACTGTGACGGGGCACCAGGGAAGGCCGGTCCGCTCATACAGAGCTACCTTGCAGTTCTCTGGGACATGATGTTCTTGCCTTATCAGGCCCATGGTAGAGAGGGGTGCGTGAAGAGGGACGGATACTGCGACCGGAGAGGGCTCTCGTTACAGCCCATTTTGAGACCCAGACTGCTCACGATCACACGGCCGGCCAGCGGTGAGGCCCTGGTGCCATGAGGGACGACTGTGCGGGTTTAAATTAAAGCAACGTATCTGTGATTCACTCCACCCGGGATCAAAACATAATGCTTTTGAGGGATTGTAACTGCGTAGGGCACTGGGTTGATTTAATGTGATTTATTGATTCCTCTAAAGAAATCCATAGTTCCTCTCAGGTAAAATTGAGAGGGTTTGTCTCAAGGTTAACGTGTTGTAGTCTCTACCACTGACGCACTGACATATTTTCATTCATTTCATCTTATTAGTGTGCACCTTTACCCAGAGTAACTTCCACCCCGCATATTCCATATGGTGCCAGTCTGAACTGCCTCGGTCCGCCTGGGATATGATTGATTAGGCCTCACAGGTCCCAGTACTGCGCTACAGTTCTGTTCTGCCTCTCCTCTTAGACCCCGTGTAAACAGGATGAGACCAGTCAGACTCATCTGGTTGCCTCCTGTGTGCCTAGTTGTGAAATTACGTGCTTCAGTGCACCTGTGCCCCCCATACCCCCCCCGACCGACTCCCCCCCACCCCAGGTGGCTGAAGTGACGCAGGTGAGAAGCTCACATGCTTAATAGATGCTTCTCGACTTATGCAGAAGCACAGGTGCATGCTGGGGCACACAGTCATCCACATTGTGGGGTTCTGGATCTGGAATCCCGTGCGACCCACAGGAGGTTCAGTGGAACGGGTTCAGGGGTTTTGGAGGGGCAGGTGCATACTGGGAGTTCGAGTTCCCCACCTGGTGCTTTTACTGCAGTTTATGCACTCTAGAGATCCCTGTTCCTGTGCCCCTGTCTTCATTACAGTAACACCGATGCACATGGCTTGCACTGATCACTCTTCTCTGTGCTTACTTCAGTACTTCAGGTGCATTCTGGGAAACCAAGTTCTACTCCTGGTGTCCATGCTACAGCACACACACACACACAGACACACACACACACACACACACACACACACACACTCACACACCCCATAATTTTCTGTCATATTTGCAGGCCTTACAGGCCTAGTCCTCTGCAGCATTACAGGCAAGAGGCACCCCCCCCCTCAACCCACAGCACACCACCCAGCTGTGCCCCTTCTGGGACTGAAACCCGTGACCCCTTGCAGAAAGACCTGTATTTCTCTACCATTTACCCAGGACTCTACTGATTGACTCTCTAATGCTCTGGGGGGCTGAACTAACATGTTCCCTGGGTTTCATATTTTTAGGAAAAATCCCATCAATCCTCCAGTTGCCGGTTTCTTCTACAGATGCAAGTCGATTCCACTCCAGTGATCATGATGTTATCATTTGTCTTTGTTTTTGATTCTTTTTTTTTCCTGATGTAGCACTGCTGACAACGCTGAATAATTCAGATCAGCTGAGCAAAGTTGTTTATTTATCACTGTAACTCCCCGTCTCTCTGCTTCCCTTCCTCTCTCCCTCGTTCCCTCTCTCCTGAGTGCTAGAAGCAAGTGTAGCTCTGCTCTGTTGAACTGACAACAGGGGCAGGTGTCTGTGCTTAGGGAGAGGGAGGAAACCCTGGGCGTTAATGAAATGCTCATCTCTCCCTCTCTCGCTCCCTCTCCCCCTCTTTCCCTGTCTCTCTCTTTCTCTCTCTCTCCCTCTCTCTCTCTCTCTCTCTCTCTCTCTTTCTCTCTCTATCTCCCTCTCTCCCCATGTCTCTCTCTCAATTCAATTCAATTAAAGCTTTATTGGCATGAACATATTGTCAAAGCCACATACATACACACATAAAAAAAGAAGAAGAAAAAGAAAAAGGGACAGTTATGTTGAACAGAATTGAAATATTATCACAAACTAGAAGAATTCTAATAATAAGGTTATGGCAAGCTACAAATTTTGCTGCCAGAGTGGCCAAATCCTTGTTCTCTCCCAGAATGTTTGGTAATTTTTCTTCATTTGTACAGTTTCGAAACTCAGGGAGGATTGAGTAGAATTTATTGAATGAAGATTCTCTAATTTCAGCATATTTAGTGCATTCGGTTAAGAAGTGCTCTCTCCCTCACTCCCCAAAATGAGTAGTACAATATGTAGTATAATAGTGCATATTATATATATAATATTATGTACATTTGGTATATATGCATACAATAGCATAATATGTATAGAGTAAAATAAACAGTGTGTAATATGATGTGAAACACAACTATATGTATATATTCACAATGTACCTCTTCTCCCATCTCTTTCCTTCACTTCCTGATTCAACCCCTCCCTCCCCTCCCTCCCTCTCCCTCTCTCTCTTCCTCCCTCCCTCCCTCTCTTCCTCTCTCCCTCCCTCCGTCCCTCTCTTCCTCTCTGGGCCCCGCAGGGAGGGAGTGGGGTGAGAGAGGCGGGGCTGCCAGGCAGAGCGGTAAACAGGGCCATGCCGTAGCCTGCCTGTGCCGGGGGACGTGGCGGGTTTTTCCCGTTCAGGAGCCGCTGCTCGGGGGGGAGAGTGAGGCCCGGTTACATCATCACCATCACATCTGCTGAGAGGCTGCACTCCTTCTCTGCTGCATCTCCTGCTCTCGCTCTCCATTGTCACATCCACTGCACTGATCTATCAGTGTGGCTTTATACACCTGTAAGACTCACATCCACTGCCCTGCTCTGTCAGTGTGCCTTTATACACCTGTAAGACTCACATCCACTGCCCTGCTCTGTCAGCGTGGCTTTATACACCTGTAAGACTCACATCCACTGCCCTGCTCTGTCAGTGTGCCTTTATACACCTGTAAGACTCACATCCACTGCCCTGCTCTGTCAGTGTGCCTTTATACACCTGTAAGACTCACATCCACTGCCCTGCTCTAACAGTGTGACTCTACACACCTGTAAGACTGAGGCTGAAGCACTGTGGCTATCCTACATCTCTGCCATCACTTCCTTCAAAGCACCACGCTCCCATATGAATATGTCTACTCCCTTATGTCACTCAGAGATATTGCTTGTTGCATTGAGCTCAGGCGCACTGGTTAGTGAAAACACAAAAATGTATTCCTGTCCAACATGGGGCCAAAATGATTCAATAAATTAGCTTTGCCTGAGGCAATTCCATCAATACATGATGCAAAAACACAGCATGAATTATACAGTACTATGAGGATGGTGCTGATTTACAGCTGCATTATCACATCCTCTAAAGCGCTATAGTTAGCGTGCTCCTGTTCTACATCTTAATAGCCACATCCGCTAAAGCACTGCAATGCTGTTAGCATACTCCTGTTCTACATCTTAATAGCCACAGCCGCACAAAGCACCACAGTACTGCATGAGTCCTGTTCCACAGCTCCAGAGCTCCAGCCTTGCAGGGAGTCTGTGGGGGTTTCACAGGGAAGTGGAGGAGTTCAGGAACACAGCTGTCTCTGCTATTCTCTGCTGGAGAGAAGGCTGGAGGTAAAATGCTGTCTGAATCCTGGAGTGCTTCCTACACTCCTCCACCACTGCAACCTGTGGAGGTGTTATACCGCCACCAGTCTGGGAGCTTACATCACTGCCCATAACGCTACTGTACTGTACTACACCGGGCAGACTGTGTGGTGCTAGAGAGACTGGACTGTATTGTACGAGACAAACTGCATTGTACTGTACAAGAGGGAGTGGATTATACTGTCGTAGAGAGACTAGATCTTTACTATTCTAGAGAAATTGGACTGCAATGTACATAGATTGGAATGTACTGTAATAGAGAGACTGGATAGTACAGAGAGGATGGATAGTACAGTACCAGACAGCCTGGACTGCAGTGTATTAGAAAGCATGGACCATATTGTCTTAGAGTGGCTGGATTGTACAGTAATAAAGAGACTGGACTTTATTGTACTAGAAAAGCTACATTGTACTGAAGTAGACAGGGTGAACTGTACTGTACTAGAGAGATCTGACTATATTGGAGCATATCGAGGCTAGATTGTACTGCATTGGAGAGGCGGGATTGATGGGAAGAGCTGGCTTTAGATTGCACCCCGTCAACCTCCCCCCGCCCCCCGACCCCCCCCCCCCAGCCCACACGGGCAGCAGGGTCACAGATCTGCTGGGTGCTGGACCTAATGGGTCCTGTCAGAGGCAGGGGAAAGCATCTGGGGGAATTTACAGGGTCAACAAGCTAATGGATCCCCGCTGAGTGTAAAGAACGCCCCCCCCCCCCTCCCCCCCGCCTTTCCCCTAGCGGAATGAGTGACATTACACCCCCCTCTCTCCCTAGCGGAATGTGCACCATTACATTGCAGAGGACACAGCCGACCTGCCACCACGCCGCAGTCTCATCTGTTACCCTCCCAAAATGATGAACTGGACATTGCACCTCTGCGCAATCGACCACCCACCCTCCCCGCCGCTGCCACCACCGGACCCCACCCCCCTCCCCCCTACCCCCTCCCCCTGCCACCCCCACCATCAACATTATTACTTTCACCCCTGCCGCCATTTGTCAGTTTGATCTTGTTTCGGCTTACACAGCCCAGCTTCCATTTGCGCACGGCGCCCGTCAACACAGATGGAGGTTTATGGAGGCAGTTAAGGTTAAGTGACACGCGCACGGAAACAATGGCAATGACTCACCGCCCTGGTGATCGGCCCAGTTTCCGACCACTCCTCCGTGCAGCTCCCCTCTCGCACAAGACACATGACACCCGCTTGGGCACTGTGCAATTACACTGCTTTGACCTTTTATTACCCTTTACAGCACTGCACACACTTGACACAAGATAGATCCAAAATGGTTTCCGATGCCTAGCACACGCTCTCATTCACAAAGCCCAGTATGGCCATACGGCACACCTGACACGAGGCAGATCCGAAATGGCTTCCACAGAGGGACTCCCTATGCCTTCTGAGAGCACCCTGGCTCCACTCTATTGGGCTTTTAGGCCTGTGTTGGAGGACAGGAGGGGATAATCTGAGACCACAAGCTCTAGCATGTCCTGACTGTGATATTCAAGGGGAAAGGTCAAAGGTCACTGCCTAGCCTTTGGGTCAGCATTCACAGTCAAAATGTTAAGGCCAGCAAAATGAATCCACTGCTCTGGCATCCGCTCAGAATAACAGGAAATTAAACACCGCGGAGCTCCTGCTCGGCTCTGATTAGCTCTGAAACAACACACAGGAACACAAATCGCTGTTTAAACACTGCCCGCCGTCTGATTGCCTGTTGGATTTGTATGTCTACAGCCCTAATTGATTTGATCGCAGTTTGCGTTATAATATTTGGGATAATTGTAAAAGTGTCAGGGCCCTTTGAGAATTGATTTATCACTTTACGTCAGTTGCAGGGGAACATGTAAACAAAGGCTTCTGGGTGAAATTGTTTACAGATATTTCTCCCTAAATTAAGTGAGACCTACTCGCGCATTCAAGCGTGAACCATTAGGACAGGCAATTTCTCCGAGGTTCAATAAATGCCAGCGCACGGCTTTCTCTCTCAAACTATTAATTGATCTCCTGAGGCCTCGCTGTTTAAAAATTTATAAATATGGAAGAGGGAGAAGGGAAAAAAAACTTCCACGAGAGAAACTTGTGAGAAGATGGCAGAGTGGCAGAGTGAAGCGTGGCCGGCAGTTGTGTTTGCGGAGCCGCGTCCATCTTCCAACAGAACGTGTCAAAAAAACTCCCCAAAAAACCCAATCTGCGCCGGCTTGGAATATTAAGGGCAACAATCACTGGAAAAGAAGTTTGGGAATATCAGTTTTTTTTCTCTCCGAGAGACCACGTAGGGTTATTGTGGAAAAAAGGCATAAATAAAATAAAGTCAGGTTGTGATGGACGTATCTAGGACACGCCAAGCAGATGGCCTTTTCAAGACTGACTGATAAGCGATTGGTGCGTCCAAACCAAACACTCCCATGGTTCATTTTCTTTCTTTTTTCTGGAAAACAGCCCTTGATTCCCTGTAGAAGAGGCTGTGATCCACAATGGTAAAAACTGCCCCCCCCCCCCCCCCCAAACCTCGCTCCCATTACCCAGTGCAGTCCCACGTGTTTCTGTGGGCCTGTGCAGGTGGTCCTATGCATGGATAGGGCCAATCATTCACCTGAAGGGGGTGTAAGAGGGGGAGTGAGGAACGATGATCAGGGCTCAGGACAGGGATCCGGAAGGTCGAGGGTTCACGACCCGAGGGAAACACAGTTCCAGCAAGGTGCTCTGTCTGTGACTGCTGAATACATGGATGAAATGAGCAACGGTAACATTACATAAGCGTGTTCTGTATAATGTCTGCTTGGACGGCACGCACGACAGAACCCTGCACCGTTTTGAAAGATCCCTTCCAGGTGATTGTAGTGGTGTATTTCCCACACCTCTTACAGATGCTGAAAATCCCACAGATGCGCTTCCTTCATTTCTGGGATTCTGTTTGTCCAATCAGACTGACAGCTATGCTTCTGGGAGGCATGTTGCCAGTCTGTTCATGTGGCCCCTGTTCTGTGTCTAAATGATACAGGACTGAACAGCAATGAGAGTGAAGTTTATTCTCATTCACACAGACAATCACACGCACACACACACACACACACACACACACTCACAGATTAACACACACAGACATACACACAGGTTTGCGCAGGGTGAGGATCTCAGCACTGTGTGCCATCTTGAATACTGGTAAACAGCATGGTCCATGGGCCTTCCCCCAGCCCACAGCGCAAACAGTGGGGGAGGCGGGACGCCGAGACATGCCCCCTGGTGACCCCGGGAGGCGGCGGCCCGAGGTGGCAGCAGCGGTGGTGGTGAACCAATTTAATTTCTCATATGAGGCTCGTGATGTGTGACGGCCGGCGGACGCGGGGACACAAATCAAGCTGCCAGTGACGGCGGACGCCGGGGCCCTCCCCGTCAACAAGATTCACAGGCTGGACAATAGATCAAAGCACTCTCTCTCCCTCTTTCTCTCTCTCTCTCTCTCTCTCTCTCTCTCTCTCTCTCTCTCTCTCTCTCTCTCCCTCCCTCTTTCTCTCTCTCTCTCTCTCTCTCTCTCTCTCTCTTTCTCCCTCTTTCTCTCCCTGTCTCTCTCTTTCTCTCTCTCTCTCTCCCCCCTCCCTCTCTCTCTACCCCTCTCCCACTCTCTCTCTCTTCAGCGTAATTGAGCCAGGGCAGATCAGCGGTGGGGGGGAGACAGATGTGTGCGCGCTACACCCTCAAACCCCCATCACTCCTGATTTAGAGGCTCTTAAGCGAAGGCGTGCCGTCATCAGCACTATCAGAGCGATCTCCGCCCGTTCGTGACCCGGGAGGAAGGCCAGCTGTGGCACAATCCGTCACCCAGCCGTCCCGCCCGTTACCCAGCCGTCTCCCCCGCACGTGCCGATCCTCTGCAAAGAACAGCGCCGTGCACACCATGGTCAAAGCACTGGAGCATAACCCAATCAAAAGAAAAAAGTTGCTGAGAGACAGTGAGTGGTGCCGGGAGCCAATTGCGAAGCAGTCAACACGGCCCATTTAAAGGATGATCGGAAATAACCGCCGGGGTGTTGTTGTGCTGCCGTCCTGGGGGAACTGACGCCTCGTGTTGTTTTCCTGTTGTTTTCATTGCGGGTTGTCCGGAGAAGTCTCCGCCTCTCACACCTGCCGGCGCAAACGCCACGTCACCTTGACACCACTGCGGCAGGAACCCTCGCACCGGCGTCACCGGGGCCGCCTCAGCTCGAACAACAGCTGCCCCCCCCCCTCCCCCTGGGGGAGTGGAGGGGATCTCCTGCCCTACCCGGCTCACCTGCGCACCTCTCACCCCTCCTCTCTCCTTTTCCAAATCCCCTCTCCCCTGTGTGTGTGTGTGTGTGTGTGTGTGTGTGTGTAACAGTGTGTGTGCGAGATAGAAGGAAAGAGACAGAGGGAAGTTGTCAAGTGTGCAGGCGGGCGGAACCTGTTGTTCCATTCCATGATGTCACAGAGGAGGTCTGGCCACTGACTGAGACACCCAGTACTGACCACAGTCTCTCTGAAGGAGGGGGAGAAGAGAAGAGAAGAGAAGAGAAGAGAAGAGAAGAGAAGAGAAGAGAAGAGAACCCATACAAAAAATACTGAGAATATATTTCACAGTAATTTTTTTGGCTCAATAAATATATTGAAAATAGGTCAATCATTGCACTTTTTGTATATTGCAATATACAGTATTTCTGCTTTGCAGTTATATATTTTAAATGTCTTTTTCAATGTCTTATTGAGCTGCAGAACACTTTTCTCAATATATTACAATATGTTCCATTTTTGTGTGAGAAAGAGAAGAGAAAAGAAGAGAGAAGGGTGATGATGGGCACAAGAACTCCCTCCGGCTAGGAGACTCTCCCGACAGCCTTCATTCAGAGTGTGTTTTGAGCAGGTCTGTAGCAGCAGCGTGGGGATTGGTCCGGAGCAGTGGTCCTGAAACGGACCTGTCCCTCCACACCACTCCAGGCTCAATGACTCAGTGAGCCTCAGACCTACATCACCCTGCACACTGCCCAGCAGCTCCGTCCCCCGGGGGGTGGGGCGGGGGGAGAGGGATTGCTTCACGTGAACTCCCTGACATTCCGGGGCACCTTGCGCTCTTTCCCGGGACGAACCGCAGCCATCAATTATTCAGAACAACAAAACAAGAAGTATTTTTTTTTTTTCCTGCATAAAATATAAACGGAACGTGAATAATTAAAGACGGCGCGTAAAACAGTCAGGCGCTAATTGCTGATGTGAACGGAGTGCGAGACAGGGTTCAGAACCGCGGCGCCTGTCACTCCTCACTTTGCACAGTGCTCCGTCAGACAGACCGACTCTCAGCGAATCAGCTTCCAGCTTGTAGCTCCCTCCGGATTATGTACCCAAAGGGCACTAAAATCAACAGCGATACCCATGTTGCACGCATGCACACTTCCACTGCGCATCTGTGTTTAAGAACACGCCATTGCCTCTGGCAGGCTAAATGAATGATATATGCAGGTGGGGAGAGCGTTGGCAAAGGAAAGAGGAGACGCCGTCCCCCTGATGGAGAAGATCTGTACCCCTGTGTCACGAGCTGTGCCTCTGGAGAAAAGCATTGATCCTGGATCATTGCAGCCATTCCTTAGATTATATGAAGGGAGACCCAGTGAGATTCCACAGAAGTGTCTTCAAAGCTACCCAGTGACAACCACGGATAAGGGGGGGGGGAGAAACAGAGGGAGCTTAAAGGAAGATAGTGTGAGAGTCTGAAAATGAGAGATAAAGAAAGCACAAACATACAAGCATACAGACGAAGCGTACGGTAGTTAAATACATAGGCATTAAGTATATATGAGCCAGTAATGTAAAGGAACACATGAAGGATAAACATACAAGTGTTTGTATGTCATGCAGATGAAGCACATTCAGAGAGAGAGAGAGCGAGAGAGTGAAATTATAGGCCCCTCTGATCAGAGCACAGCTGCAGGTCCTGACAGCTCGGAATTAGGGCCTTCACATGCCTCACCCTCCCCACCGACTCCATCCCGGCTCCTCTGGGACCCGCGGGGGGATACAGATGCTTCCAGAAGCCCTCCGCTGGCCGCACCACAGCGTGGCGGTGCCGGGTACCGAGGCGAACCGGGGGGGGGTTTCGTCTGAGAGATGGCTTCCGCCTCGTCCCATTGAAAGACTGATGTGTAAACCTGGGCCATGTAAAGGAGTTGTGCATCTAATGCAAGGTTGCGGGCTTTGCTGCAGCTCCGGGCTGGCGTATTATTCACGTAGCCTGCTACATCCGCTAGGGATTAATCTTATCTCTTTTCATTTGTTTTTCGCATTTCCATAGTTCACTGAGCTCCGATCCCCCACGTCCGGCTCTCTGTCCCCTAATCTATTTATCTACTGACGAATGTGTGGTTAGCTAAAACACACACACTCACACACGCACACCCGCACACACGCACACACACACACGCTCCGGCCGTATGTTTGCTGTAGGTGACATCTGGAGAGGGGCTCGTTCCAAACTCCACAGGTCAAACAACTCGATGATCTGGCTGGCGAGAGAGGAGAGAAGGTCAGGGGAGCAGCGAATTAAAGGATACCGCCCAACGTAATTACGCTGGCCAGTGTCCAGGACAGCCAGCCATAAGTGATAAATGAGGAGGGAGAGTCTCCCAGTTCAAGTGTCACTGTTTGCCAGAGCATTGCGCGAAGACGGCTTCCACTCCCCGAGCGGCTGGTAGGAGCGTGGAGTTGTCCCCTTCTGGAGACATAAGACACACACACTCACACTCACTATGACACACACATACACACTAAATCACACACACACACACACACTCACATACACTCACATACACACACACACACTCTCATACCCAAACAAACACACACACCCACACACGCACACACACACACACACTGTCTCGCTCATACATAGACAACCACACACAAACACTTACACACGTACATACACCCACTCTGAAACACACACACACACCCTCTCTCTCTCACACACACACGTGCGCGCGCCCTATCCGTGTCTGTGAGGATGTGAGCGTAGCAGTGTTGAGTGCGCTGACAGCACCGGGTCAAACTGATTAAAACGTCCAGCCGCTCGTGGCCTTGGTGTTTAATGTCCTGCTGCGCTTTCCCAACATGGCGGGAACGTTGCCCTGCGGTCAGTGACCTGCTCGTCCTGCAGAGCGGGCACGGTGGGAGTGATATACACCACTGAGGGCTGCGGGGTGGGTGGGGGGGGGGGGGCTGTCAGCCAACAGGCTAAGGCACACAGGGGAGCACTGTGTGCCTGTGCAAGTGGCCTGATGGAGCGACGGGGTAATGCAATAAGTCTGAGGCACAACAAGGCCAGACACAGGGGGAGGCCACAGGAACTGACATATATCATTACACACACACACACACACACACACACACACCCTTTCGTAACATGGGGCACACAGACACATATACACAAACACACACAAAGCCATACACACAACCTTTTACAAGGCAAAGCACATATACACAAATGCACACAAAGCGGCAGACACACACACACATACACACACACTCACCCTTTCGCAAGATGGGACACACAAACACATATATACAAATTCACCCAAAGCCACAGACAGACACAGTTAGAAACTTTCACAAGCTGAAACACACAAACACATATACACAAATGTGCATAAAGCCACAGGCACACACAGACATAACCTTTCGCTAGATGGGACACGCGAACACATACAGTATACACAAACGCACACAAAGCCACACACACACACACAACATGAAGACCCACAAACAAACACCATCATGAGACGGGACACACTCAGACAAGTGACCCACAGCCACAAGACAGGAGACACACACACACACACGCCCACACGCACAGTAAATATTGATGACAAGCAGCAGTTTACCCTTTGCAGACTCATGAGTCTGACGTTTCTCGGAACAGCTGGCTCAGAGCACTTTTGCGCAACAATGTTGACAGGAACAACATTTGGAATCACTCTGTTGAATTTAGGGAAGTCCATCTTTCGAACAGATTTCGAAACTCTCAAAACTCTGATGATTGTTGTTGTTTTCATCCAAAAAAAAAAGCTAGCTCAATACTTTTTACTCTAATAACCTGAGGCCTTCTTTGCCAATTTAAAGAAGATGTTTGTGAAATAATATTACCCTGACGCAGGCTCCTTTGTGGGTAACAGGTGGCCGAGACGGCAGTGTTAAAACAGGAGCGCAGAGGTAGCGAGACAGCTTCCCTCTAAATTAACAGCGATTGACCCCTGAGCCTCTTTTCCCAAACACCAGCTACTCCACGCAGCACAGAGCAAAGCTCTGTCAAGCCATCTCACTGGCTCTGTGGCTCTACACTGCGATTGTGAAAACCAAAGGCCTCTGTGTGCTTCCTCCAGAGAAGGCTATGTGCTCATTAAAAACTGTGCAGGGGGGTACGTGGTGGCTCCAAGCTCTGAAAATACAGATCCATGCACAAACACCCCACATGCAGACACCCCCCAGACAGAGCCCTTTGCCCTTACAATATGTCCACCTCTCGATTTGAGGAGGACAGAAGCCCATCTTTCCTCTAGACTTTTTTCTGTTTGGTGAATTCAGATTGAATCCCACCTGGCAGTGGCACAGCCAGATTCCCATGAACCACCAGTCACGCTGGGTGGAGTTTTTGTAAGCCTTGTTGGTCCCTTTGAGGTCCCGGTCAGAGATAGAGTGGAGAGAGAGAGGACTCAGTCTGAGCGAGAGCACTGCTTTTCCGAAGACCCTGTTTAAAGGGTATGCCTTGTCACGAAGCACCCTGGGACGGCAGACCCTCCAAAGGCTCCTTCCCCATCTCATTCAGTGTGTTTAATGCTGACAGGCACTCTCAAATGCTACAAGCATTCATTTTTAATCCCAACAAGCTCCTCTACAAGACCGCTTTTCTCCAAATCAGGCTCCGGCCGTTCCGCTGACTCGACAGCCGGACCTGAGGGGTACAGACGATCCCGGCCCGAGGGGAGCAGAGCTCTAATGGTTCTGAAAGCCCGGTAGAGCAGGCCTGGTGCCTGATCCGCTCCTGGTTGTGTTGGGGTTGTACCTCTGGGATCCAGCTGTCACAGGGTATAAACAACCAGCGGGAGTGACTGGTAGCATCTCGGTCAGACATGCGGGACGCAACAACACTGCCCCATCGAGCCTCCTCAATACACTCTGCACAAAGACAACCATCGCTGCGGGAGTAATATTTAACAGAATGCTTAAAGCTTTGCTTTGTAGTCAGTAGTATTTCTTCCAAAAAAATACTCTTTGTGGATTATCAGGTTTTTGCCCAGGACCAGGACATCCTCCATGCATAATGCAGTAGGATCCCCACTGTCCTCAGCTCGCCCTCACTTCCTGTAATGATGTAATGGGGCAGCTGATATCTGTGGAAGTGCGACTCACAGTCCAGCTGTATGAGTGTGTGTTTGTGTGTGGGGTGTGTGCGTGTGTGTGTATTTGTGTGTGTGTGTGTGCGCATGTGTGTGTGTGTGTGTATGTGTGTGAGTGAGTGTGTATGTGTATGTGAGTGAGTGAGTTTGTGTGTGTGTGTGTGTGTGCACGTGTGTATGTACGTGTGTGAGCGTGTGTGAGTTTGTGTGTGTGTGTGTGTGTGTGTGTGTGAGTGTGTGTGTGTGTGTGAGTGAGTGAGTTTGTGTGTGTGTGTGAATGTGAATGTGTGTGTGTGTGTTTGTGTGTGTGTGTGTGTGTGTGAGTGAGTGTGTATGTGTATGTGAGTGAGTGAGTTTGTGTGTGTGAGTGTGTGTGTGTGTGTGTGTTTGGGGCGTGTTAATGCCCCTGGTCCAGGCCAGAGGGACTGAGTGGGTTTTTATCTGTGTGACTGGGAGGGTGAGGGCTTTGTTCCGAGCGGGCCGAGTGAGAGGGAACAAAACCCCAGTGGGCTGGTAATGAGGGTAATTAAGGAGGGGGGCGCACGTGTCTCTCATTCTGGAGACCCCCCAGCGAGAGGGAGCTGAATCAGGAGCCAGCTGCAGGTAGTGGGAGTCACTCAGATCCGCTGTGTGTGCATGTGTGTGTGAGGGGGGTCTTTGTGAGTGTGTGTGAGTGTGTGTATTTGTGCGGGTGGCAGGGGGCTCTTTGTGAGTTTGTGTGTGAGTGATTGTGCGTGTGCGTGTGTGTGTGTGTGTGTGTGTGTGTGTGTGTGTGTGTGTGTGTGTGTAAAGGGAGTTAATAAGGCCTCAGTTACAGCTGCACCCCCTTTTCAGTAAAACTAACCCCTCTCCCCCCCGCCCCCATACACGCGCCCCGCCCTGTGAGTGACAGGTTAAGGGCTCCACGCTGTGCGTCACAGTGAAGAAGAAAGTGACACTGGTGGCACGGCCCGCGAGGTGGGGGTGGAAGCGGGGGGTGGGGGGGGAGCGTTCTGGTCGGCGCCGGCGGCTCCAACAAAGACGGGTTTGTGCATTGCCGGGGGGAGAGCGGCACAGGGGCCTCTACCCAGAACAGCTGGCCGGACAGAGCGCCGGATTACGCTTTAATGAGACAAACCCCCCTCAACCAACACACTCACACACAAAAAAACAACACAATACCCTGACCCCCGTCCCCCCGTCGAGTGCCGCGGAAAAACACGCCATGATCCCCCCCCACCCCTCCCTTTCGGTAATGCCCCCACCGGCCCGGGCGAGGGCCGCTGCGGACCCCATGCCATGCCCCGGGATCCGGCGCTCTGTCCCGCAGGGGCGCGGCTAAGCCCCTTCATTAGGCCGATTTAGACGCAGTGAAAGGAGTCCCGGGGCAGCTTTCATCTTCAGAGGGAAATAGACGCCAAGCTGAGGGGGCGAAAGCGAGGGAGAGGGAGCCGGATAAGGAGAGAGGGAGAGAGAGAGAGAGGGAAGAAAAGAGGGACGGGGCGAGAAGGAGAGAGATAATCGGGGAAGGTCAGGAAACTCGCGGCGAGGGGGGACAAAGCAAAACAAACAGCGGTGAAAAAGCGTGCAGCGGTGAAAGCCCGGTCGGTGGTGGCGACAGTGGCAGGAAGTGGAGATGAAAGGCCCTGGCCCCTGCAGTACAGGGAACGGCCAACCGTCAGCTGACACTACTGCCACTGACAAAGAACCGCCTTTACAGGGGGATTAACCAAACGGCAACTTGTGAGTCTCTCAGACCTCTCTCTGTCTCTCTCTTTCTGTCTCTTTTTCTTTCTCTCTCTCTCTTTCTCAGCTCAGCTCAATTCAACTCAGTTCAATTCAATTGAGTTCAGGGGTGCTTTACTGGCAAGACAAACAAAAGCAGTCTGCCAAAGAAATAATGCAAACAATATTAAACCTTAGTATAACACTGCAAAATGAGTGAAAACACGCACATAGATGGATATAGGGATATATTCTCTCTCTCTTTCTCACTTTCACTCTCACACTGGTTCTCTATCACTGCGGGCATTCTAGTAAAGTTTGTCTGTTCACAATAGCCAGGCTCATGCCTTACAACCTTCTGGTTATGGGTCTAAAGCCTGACTCATTTTCTGTAAACCGCTGTCCCCTGCTCACTGGAGTCTGTCTACACATGCAACTCCAGTGGGCCTCTGTCGTCCTAACACTCAACAAACACACTCTACGTCACACACCACACAAAGCCATCACACCACTGAAGCACTACCTGTGCATCGTGAAAGCGTCAGGATCACTGGTACCACTTGTTGAAGCGGCGAGCGCAGTTTGGGCCGTCGTGGGGAACAGAAGCTCACAAAGCCAACAAGGGTGCCACTCTCCGGAGAGCAGCGTGTTCCTCCCGCTCCGCTGAGGAGTAAATCGAACCCTTATCTCCCCGAGCGCCGTGGTATCCGAGCACCCATCGCTCAGCGGCTGTTAATCAGACGAGACGCTCTCTGTGTGATTGATAATGTGCGACCCATCAGAGGAGGGGAGCGGACGGGCCGGGTTCATACGGCCCGCGGGTGCACTTTTGCTGTCTGAGAGAGAGAGAGACGGGGCGCTATCTGATAGACGGCTGATAGGACAGGCTGAGAGGGTTGCTCTGGACGTGATGGGGAGATTAGGAAGCGGATCCGTCTCTGTGTGACACGCAGGGGTTCAGCACCTTTCTGCGGTTTTACACCTTACGCCTCCCTGATTTCGCTCCTGCTGTTGGCCACTCGAACTCACCTGTCCGCTTCCTCACAGGTAAAACACGCCAGCCTTCCAGCCACCTTATACACAGGTGTATACATTCACTACAGAGACACAAACTCACACACTCACAAAGGCACACACAGGGCCATTACTACGGCACGGAGACACACACACAGACACACGCACAGGGAGCTAACAGCCTCACTTCCTGCCCCCCCTCCCCCCAACTCATGAACTAGTTAGCAAGCCTTTGGCAACTAATGCATTAACAAGCACTATGCACAACACATACGCATACCTGGCATGCTATTTATTAGCTTGCCATACACTCGTAGTATGTGTTTACTGCTGAAAGTGAGGTAGAGCATCTCGTTCTGGGGCACAGCAGCAGCACCCCTCTGGGGAACCTGCCCGTCCCAAGCTCTAATCACGGCTGAAGCTTATTAAAAAGCACATACAGAGACCCTCTCCCTAGCAACAGTATCTGTCTCCTTTGAAAGAAGGGGAAAAAAAACACGCACAAGCACAACCGCTCTCCCACAGAGGAGGAAGGGCTGGTGACAAAACCGCAAAAAAAGTGGAGAGCAGCCATCGAGTTAATTGGAAGTAAATGGCGCCATTGTTTAGAAAGCGCAAATTGACTCCTAATCGCGCCCGCGGTGCCGCCGTGTTTTCGAGGACCCTTTCGCAAAAACAAACTTTAATCACTTGAACCAGGGGGGGTGGGGGGGGTGGGGAGGGACGCGTTTGACCCATGCGCTTTGAGAGGGAGAGGGGCGGCGAGCGGCCGGGGAGACCTCCGATCGAGAATGAGTGCTTAACCCGACTGAAGAGGGCCCACCACCATCAGAGAGAGGGGGAGAGAGAGAGGGAGAGAGAGTGAGAGAGAGAGGAATATTGAGAGAAAGAGACAGAAAGAAGGAAACTCAAATGATGGGAAATAAAATCATGGGAACGATGGGAAAACAAATGGAAAGAAGAAGATATTTTATGTATTTCTTTATAAACATGATTGTGTTTTTTATACTGATGTTTGTCAGAGTGCTTTGGCAACACATTGTGCGTATTGTCATGGCAATAAAGCTTCATCAGAGTTTGAGAGAAAAACAGTGGGCGAGAGGGGGAACGAGAGAGCACAAGAAGAGGCAAGGAAGGAGGGAGAGAGAGAAAAATAAGAGTCAAGGAAAGAGAGAAAAGAGACGAGAGAGGGGAAGGAGAGAGGTTTTGCAGGATCGATGAGTGAGTCAGCGGTCACCGCGGTGTCAGCCTGTTAGCCTGGCAGGTATCAGCTGTGTGACTCACTGTGGGAGAGGAGGGAGGGCTTCTGGGGCCTTTGTGAAAAAAAAGGGGGGGGGGGGGATCCAAACTGTCCCCTTATTAAACATCACGCTATCATGATTCTATTACTGGGTCAGCAGACTCAGCGCCTCTTGGCAGATAGCGGATCCCCTGTGGTAGAGATGGCTGCCGGCTGACGTGCGCTATGGTGCATGCCCATACACTGCAGCATCGTAGACTCAGTATCCCCACTGACTGCCAGTAACAGTGGCGTCAATTCGCATATCACCACAGCAAAACTGATCCTGGATCAGCACCCATGGGCAACTTCTGCCCAGAGCTCACACTGTCCGTAGTGTAACGGTCTCCTCACTAATCCGGCCCTCGCAGTCGATTTGCATTCGAAACACGTCGACGCCGAATGGTTTTTCGTGACTTGCGGCACCCGTTTCTTTGAAAGGTAAATGTTTTATGACTCGAGGTGTTGTCCCGCTCTGTCATTCAGCGAAATACGACGCAAAAAAAGCAGGCGCCTCCACATCACAGAGGCTGTCACTCCGGCTGATGGAAACAGAGGAGCGCTGGCAAAACTCCCGCCGCACTCAAAGTCCCTCACCGCCGCTACGAGGGGAGCGACAAGAGAGAGAAAGGGGGGATGAAAGGAGGGGAGAGAGGAAAAAAAATAATAAAAGACAGAACGAAGGAAAGAAACAGAGCTTTTCACATGATGCCGCTCCTTAAATCATTGCTGAGGCGGGAGTTCAACCCCCACCGCCTTCATCTACATTAGCGGCTTCTAACAATCGGGCCACTTCTCATGTAAGAATGCTCTCTCTCTCTCTTTCTCTCTCTCTCTGTCTCTGTCCCTCTCTCTTCACCTCTCTCTCTCTCTCTAACAATGGCACTAAAAATAGTGTTGGCTGTGTGGTAGCAAGGAGAGCAGTCATTAGAGTCTTTGTGACATATTACTCCCGCTTTTATGACTGGGGTGTACGGAGAGCTCAGCATGAATAATTTAGCTGAGTGGCAACAAATACAAAATCAGCTGGACGCTGACAACTTCATTCCTGCAAGCCAGCACAGAGAGCGGGCCACATCACAGGGGCTGGGCGGGGCTTTGGTGTCCCCCCCAGAGCACAGCAAACATCACTCAGCGCCCGGCGCTAAGACACACGTGAGTCCAGAACATTCTGCGTGTAGACCTGTGGGTTCATGAGCCCTAGGAGGAAGGGGGTGGGTATGCGTCTGAGGGGACACGCACCTGTAGCCAAAATCCTTGACCTCTGTTACCTCAATTCAAGATGCAAAAAAGCATTACATTATTGGCATTTAGCAGACACTCTTATCCAGAGCAACTTACATCAATTACAGGTTTTTACAACATTATCCATTGACACAGCTGGATATTTACTGAGGCAGTTGAAGGTTAGTACCTTGCCAAAGGGTACAAGAGCAGTGCCCCTGTGGGGAATCCAACCAACAACCGTTCAGAGTCCTGGTCCTTACCACACCGCATAGTGTCTTGCCCCATCCTCCACTTACCTTTCATCAGTATTCCTCCTAACACTCACTGCACACACACCTCCAACACCCCCCCCCCACACACACACACACACACACGCACACACACACAAACACACACACACTGTCTAGCACCACTCAAGACAAATGCGCCCCCCTATAAAGACTCCACCACCGATTCCAGCGACCGCCACAATGGAGCTCTTTAGAGAAAAGGGAAGGGGAATGCAGGTGCAGGAGAGGTCTCTACACAGAGCGAATGAGGAGAGGAGGAGAGAGACAGGAGCCTGTAGCACCCGCCTGCCCACCCACATAGAGCGGAGCCGTAAACTCACACTGACTGTAGCACGACATAGCACCCCTGAACGGAGCTACAGTGTGTCACTGTGTCCGAACATGACTCGGGGAGGGGGGGAGAAACGGCGAGGACTCCTCAAATCCCACTCCTTTCGCCCGGACCCGGAATGTAATCCGCTCTTCAAACACGGGGGAAAAAAAAAGAGCGAAAGTGTCCTCTTTGTTCGCAGACGGGCGCCGAAGGCGCGCTGAGTCCCTCCAAATCCTGTTTGCCTGGGCAGGGAAACCCGAAAATCACAAACAGAACAATGCGCTCGAACCTGGGCAGATACGTCGCTCGCTTTGTGGCAACAACCGCTTTGCGTGCCGCTTGCATCTAAAATCAAAACACATCTTGGGGTGTACGCACACGGCTGCAAGTTTTTGAGAGGGTTTATAGAGGATTTAGGGATATGAATCCACTCTGATCTCGTGATCTTACGGATTGAGAACGGCACAGTAATAAAGGAAACATTAGATCCCTATGATCCATCTTCAAATTCAAGCGGTACTTCGTCGGCGTACCTTTACAATCAGGATGACAAATGGAATATTTACTGGGATGTATACACATCATACAGTGACAGCAACAACAGTGATCTTTAATGTAGGTGATGTATAATGATCTCTCTCTCTCTCTCTGTGCTGTGCTCAGAGCGCTAGCATGCTGCTGCCCTTCAGTATTAACTCAGAGTAAATTACACATTTCAGATTACACTCCAATTAAAGACAGAGCCGGGCCTCGGCGGCAGCAGATCCGTGCTGTTTGTCTTTTAAGGAGCAGAGAGAGAGAGACAGGGGGAAGAGTGGACGTGCTCAGCATCTCAAAGGCCTTCCTTTCCCCTCACAGCTTAACACATGCAGCAGCGCCCTGGTAATGATCCTGCATGTGCCGTTTCCTCCTTAATAAACTTTCAGCCGAGTAATCATCTGCCTCCCTGTGTGTGCGCATGTGTGTGTGTGTGTTTGTGTTTGTGTGTATGTGAGCATATGTATGCATGTGTATGTATATGTGTGTGTATGTGTATGTTTGTGTGTGTGAGTGTGTATGTGCATTTGCACTTGTGTGTGTGTGTGCATGTGGGTGTGCATGTGTATCTGTGTATGTATCTCAGTTTGCGTGTGTATGTGTGTATCTGAGGGTGTGTGTATCTGTGAGTGTGTATGTATCTGTGTGTGTATGTGTGTGTGTGTCTGCGTGTGTGTGTATGTGTATCTGTGAGTGCGTATGTATCTGTGTGTGTGTGTGTGTGTGTGCGTGTGTGTGTGTGTGTGTGTGCATGTGTGTGTGTGTGTCTGCGTGTGTGTGTATGTGTATCTGTGAGTGTGTTTGTATCTGTGTGTGTGTGTGAGTGTGTGTGTGTGTGTTTGTGAGTGTGTGTGTGTCTGCGTGTGTGTGTATGTGTATCTGTGAGTGTGTGTGTGTGTGTGTGTGTGTGTGAGTGCGTGTACGCGCGGCTCCGTCCGTGCTCTGGGCACATAAAGAGGCTCCCTGGCTGAGATGAGTGGGGTCCCGCCATGCGGAAATCACAGCGGCCCCTGCGCGGCGGAGGCAGGGGGCAGATGAGAGCGTGTGTCTCTCTGTGGGTCTGAGGGATCGGGGGGACGCCGATGCTCTGTGTTTGTGTTCGTGTTGGAGCAGGCCGAGCATGCTGGGCCGGGCACAGGCGGCGGGAGATGTGTTTAGGACTCAGCACGTGCCCGTCTGCGCTGCCTACCCCCGGATGGGCACAGCCAGTGGGCTCCGTGCCAAAAATCTGGGCACGGGTTCTGCCCCTCCCTCCTGTCTCCATCTCCCTCTTTCTCCCTCCCTTCCCGCTCCTCGCTCTCTCTAACTCCCCCAACTCTCTCTCTCCCTTTCTCTCTCTCTGTCCCTTCTTTCTCCTCTCTATCTCCCCTTCCCTCTCTCTATCTCTCTTTCCCTCTCTCTCCCTCTCTCTGTCCCTGCTGCCCCACAGGTCTTTTTAATTGTTCCAAACAGCGTGTGGCTCTGAAGCCATCGCTCAGTGAAATCGGATCTGTTTGCTGGGGAAGAGGGCTCTTGAGCAGACGGCTGATGAATGTTCATGGCGACTCCTCTCTCTCCTCCTCTCAGATGGTTTACCTTCAGCGTGGATCGCCTGCCCTCCCTGCCTCATCTCTGGCTGTTGAAATCACCCCCCCCCCCCCCATTACACCCATTTGTGCTGCTCATATAATGGGAGGCATCAATGACACATCTCCCGCTCTCAGCTGTAAACTCACACACATACACACACACACACACACACACATATAAACAAGCACACATACAAACTCACACACATACACACATAAGCAAGCACAAACTTATACACAGGCACATATACACACATATAGACAAGTACACAGACAATGATGCACACAGACATTTACATGCTCAAACATATATCCTCAAAATTGCTAAAAAAAAATTCACACAGGCACACAGGTGCTTACACACATAAACACAATCATGCAAACACACACACACACACACACACATGCACATGAACATGCACACACACACACACACACACACACACACACACACACACACACGCACACACACGCGCACACACATACGAACATGCACACACACACATACACACACACACACACACACACACACACACGCACACACACACACACAAAATGGAAATGCCTTCCCGAGGACAAAGTCCCATCAATTACACAAGGAAAAAAAACACACACAAAGTAGGTATTAAGACCTAGTTTTGATTGCCATCAATCACAGCCCCTTCACAATGAGTTGGCGCGGCGATTCCTTACGGGCCAGGGCTGACAGGAGGACCGGGCGGCAGGGAGTAAACAGGCCTGTGGGGGGGGGGGGGTGCAGGGGCCTTTGTTGGAGAGGGTGAGAGATTGGATTGAATCGTAATTCCTCTAATGGATTGGCTGGGAAGGTCACCGCGTCACCTCTGAAAAGGACTGCTAGAGCGTCCGGGATCAATACGGGGCGACAGGTGGATGGGGGAAGGAGGAAGTGTTTCTTATATAAACAGCCTCGCTCCTGATTAATTCACATCTGCTCCTTTTCGCCCGCCTTCAGGAGATCATGAGAGGCAGCGTGACTCCGCGCTCACGTTGGCATTTTGAAGTGTGTGTGTGTGTGTGTGTGTGTGTGTGTGTACACATGTACGTGTGCATATGTGTGTGTGTCTGTGTGTATGTGTGTGTGTGTGAGTGCATGTTGTACCCTTCTTTAGGGTTGCTAATGTTGCTATATCAATACAATGTCTAACATTACCTCAATGTTATCAATCCACTCCAGAATGACTGTACAAAGATAGACAGTGACAGGGATTAAGAGATACAGACAAACAGAGGCAGAGACAGTAATTACTTCCCCAGAAAAGCCTTCTCAGTGTCACTGAGAAAAACACTGCATATGAATAGACATATTTGCAGAGGTTACACCAATATATGGTAAAAGCTGGTGCCCCTAGTATACTGTTAGGAAGACACTTGTGTGACATACATTTTCAAAGTCATAAGCCATAGCAATTTTCTTATGCACACCTCTAAACAAATTCTAGAATATGCTGTTAGGATGACATATGTGAGAAAGGAAATAATTTATCTATTTGTTCATCTTCTTGAAATACTGCTCTGATTCTGAATGTCATGTCTTAACATGATTTTTGGCAGGGAGTTCTGTGTGAAAAGTCCCTTTTCAATCTGCTCCTCCGCAGAGCCAGGATAAATACATCCTATTCAGCCAATGAGAGCACAGCCGAGCTGAATCCACATCTGTCCAATCGGAGAGCAGAGGGCAGGTCTACTCTCACCTGAAATGGCCATTTATTAGTACCAGGCCCAGAGAGGAAGGAAACCTCATTGAAATAGATCTGCAGTATTGATTGTGGCCTCTGGAAAGTGTAGAAACAGATACTTACGCAGCATAACACGGCGTATAGCATTTCATAAACTACAGCCTTTTAGGATTGTATTGGGTTTCTCCATAATCAAACATGCTGTTTCAAGGCTGAAAGTCTGAATCTGCACCAGAGGAGGGAAACAGCTGACATCCCTCTATAAATACCCATGCGAGAACTCGACCAATGCACTTCAATGGGTCATTATTCAGAGGGCTTTTTCTCTATTTAAAGACACACTTACCGATAAAGGTGGATTGTAATGCTTGTACAGGTAATGCTTGTGGCACAGTGTGACTTTTAACTTGGGCATGTGAGGTTGAGCTACATGACATAGTGTGTTGGCACAGTCCCAACTCAGGAGTGGGATTTAAACCCACAATGTCCAGGAAAACTACTCTATCCCAATGCTGCTGTGCGCTTTGCTGTACACCAGTAAGGTTCGAAGAGGAGGAGGGGGTGTTGATCAAAGCTCCAATACCCTGCTGCGCCACAGCTTCATCCCTTGCCCAGAAACTGCCAACCCCCCCCCCCCCCCCCCCCCCCCGAAACCTCTCTCGCCCTCTGGGTCCCATCCAAAGCCAGCGACGCAAACACAAGAGGGTATTCCTTCTCTCCCCATCCAGAAATCCATTATGCATGTCCTGCCCTGTTATGGAGAATTACGCTGAATTTGCTCGCCATTGGAGGTCGGGGAGGGGACGAACAGCCCGCAGGAAAAAAAAATGCTGCGGCGTTTGCAGCGTTTTACTAAAACAATAATGGCAAGTGCAAGCCTCTCGCTGGGGGCGGCGTGTAAGCAAGCCTGCGATTAATTAGCCAGGGAGGAGGAAGGGTGACGAGCCGGTGCCAGGGACAGGGCCCCCCGCAGCTATCCCAACTGCCCCCATGGGACCAGGAAGACCGGAGGACCCGGGCCAGTCTTCCCCTTTCCCAGAATTCTCAGCAGCTCCTGCGGCTGTGCTGCGCTCGGTTACATTTTCAGGGAGAGGGAGAGAGAGAGAGAGGGAGAGGGAGCAGGAGGGAAGACAGGGAGACGGAGTGTTTCTTCAATGGTATCGTGAATATTTATGAGAGGGAAACCAGTTTTGTGACTCAGCGCTCTTGAGGGTTAGAGCAATTTTCTTTCTGCTGAGAAAAATGCACTGTAAATTACTGGCCATAGGGGCTCTTTATTTTACACTTTGCTCTCTCTCCATCTCCCCCTGTCTCCCCCCCATCCTCTATCTTTCTCTGTCTCTCTGTGACTCTCCCCGTCTCTCCTTCTCTCATATTTTATTACGTGGTGAGGGTCGCTCTCTCTCTGTCTCTCTCTCTGGATGAAAATCATTCGTTCCCTGCTCCCTGAGTGGGATGAGCACAGCCACACTGCCTACAGGAGAACCAGGCAGGCTCCCAGAGTGATCCGAGCCACCACGTGAACAGTTTGCT
The DNA here is from genome assembly GCF_013368585.1 of Megalops cyprinoides. Classification (NCBI taxonomy): domain Eukaryota; kingdom Metazoa; phylum Chordata; class Actinopteri; order Elopiformes; family Megalopidae; genus Megalops; species Megalops cyprinoides. Next base: position 4,857,785 of record NC_050605.1, read on the forward strand.
CTCTCCCCAGCACCATCCTCTGTCTGGATGCCTCATCCCCTATCTCCATTTAAGACTACATCTGGCAGACGTGTAGCACAGTGGTCAGGAGCAGGGCCTGTAACCGAAAGGTTGCTGGTTCAATTCCCCACCGGGGCACTGCTGTTGTACACTTGGGCAGGGTACTTAGCCCAAAATTGCCTCAATAAATATCCAGTTGCATAAATGATAAAACCTATGTAAGTCGCTTTGGATAAGAGCATCTGCTAAATGACAATAATGTACAAACATTTCACCATCCAACCCCCACCACCCCACAAACCTCTTCACCCTCCTCTCCCTCCTACGGTCTCCAAGAAGGAGTGTCAAATGCCACACACACTCACATGTGAGCTACACGTGCTACTACAAGGCCCAGAACTGAGTAAGTGTGACATCACGGTTCCCAATGCTACATGTTCCTTTTTTCCCCCAGTCACACTCTACCTAATGTCTGGTTCCTAACAAAGGAGCTGCCACAGAGTGCATCAGCAAGTGCATGTCGAAACAGCGCAAGCTGGAACAAACCTATCAAAAGCAGAGCAATTACAACGATGACAGCCCAGGAAAAAAAAATCACAGACATTATTAGACAGTATTAAAAACATGCTCATGCTATGCCGCTTTTGAACAAAGAGATGTCCTGATGCAACACCTTTCCCTAATCTTACAGTTACAGCACTGCGCATAGGATTTGCTCTTAAGAAGATGAAACACCACAAAAAAGTCTCCTAAGCGTATATTAGCCAGCTGTGAGGAAAATTGCCCCTCAGCCCTCTAACGCCGAGAAAAGCTCCACTTTAGGAACTTTTTGTTCGTTCTGGGAAATAAGCTAACCTGAAATGAAAGAGCTATATAACTGAGGGAAACAAATCATAAATCAAAATTCCTCCTGGAGGACTGCTGAAGCTTCTGTGGTGAATTGGCCTCTTTCATGAATCATTCTGCCCAGGGCCTCGACTTCGGTGCAGTACGGGTACATCTCTACAAGGCATCTTGTGCTGTTGCGCAGGCAACTGGGAATGACAAGAAATACACCCCCTTTACTGCAGTAAGAAGTCAGTTACAACCCTGCGGACCCTTTCTCACATCACCCTGATCAGCTAAAACCGAACACAGTGATGAAACGATGGGTACAGGTTCAGGGGAGAATCGTGGGAGCCCATTTCAAGTCACATGGCAGGCGCTCAATTTCAGAAAGAGACCCACCACAGCGCAGCAAACGTCTCTTAATAAAGGAGGCGAGGCCGTCTACGTCGAAGCTGGCGCGTGACGGGGCATATCTGCACCCTCACTCCCACGGCCCCCGCCCTGCCGAAAGAGCTCTCTCTCTGTGGCCTGTATGGGGAGGACGGGCTCCACCTCATTCGGGGAAAGAGACGCGGTAATGATCGCGGAAAACTCCTCTGCTCTGGAACCAAACACGCGGGAAGGAAGAAAGCGCTAAAACGTGAACACGGCGATATCTTTGAAACTCAAAATTCAGTCCCCGGGGAGCTGAAAAAAAAAAGAAACGTGTCTGGATCAAGAACGAGAGATAAAAATCCACATCTTTCTCTCTCTCCCTGTCTCTGTCTCTCGTGGGGAAAAGGATTAAAATCGCATTCCCAAACAGACACATCTCTCGCGTAGCTAACGCTGTTTTCGTTTACTGTGACAGCGAATGAGAAAAGCCGAGCCTCCCTAAAAAGCAGCCCGTAACCCACATATTTCCTCCGCGATTAGAGCGGAGAGCGGTGAAGGGGTGCTCCAGTCGGGCAGGACATGACAGAGCAGCCGGGGAAGACAGCAGCTCTCTGATTCCTCTCCTTTTTTTCGGTTAAAAGGCGTTTTGTTCCACTTTTCTGTGATCACTTTGAGTTATTTTCACTTTTGGCTGTGATGAAGACGTGGCAACGGCCCTGTCACGCTGATGCAAAGCGGGCTCCCGTTTGTGCTGCGGAGTCTTCTCCCCGCGCCACCCGTTCCGTTCTTTGTCTTTGCCTCATGTTTTTTTTTTAAGCGAGGATCCAGCGTCGTTTCTAGCGACAGAGGACGCCAACGAGGTCTCGCCATCGGCAGTGGGGGGGGCGGGATTTTTCACCCTCCGGGCTGCGAGCAGAGGCCTCTCCCCTGAGGCGCGTAGCCCAGTCTGAGGCGACAGGCTCTGTGAAGAAGGGCGATGCGGAGCCCTGTCTCTCTGAGGGGCCCCTTTGTGCTTGGAGCGGTTGAGGCTTTTAGATGTGCTACTGATTCTGGGCACAGAGCTGCCGCCCGCAAACAACTGATGCACTGTCCCTCTGGCTGGGTCCCTCAGCCCCTGGCAGGAGCCCCGGAGATGTGAAAGAGTGTGTGTGTGTGTGTGTGCCTGTATGTGTGTGAGTGTGTGTTTTTGCGTGTGAATGCTATGTGGATCTGTGTGGATGTGCGTATATATACACATATATATATATATATATATATATATATATATATATGTGTGTGTGTGTGTGTGTGTGTGTGTGTGTGTGTGCTATGTGCTGGCCAGGCCAGTTAGTGGAATGAGATCCCCTCTGCCCGCTCTCTCTGGGGGCCGCTGATGTGGAAAGGGGCTGGTGAGAGTATACGTCCCGCTGTCACTCCGACCGCCAACAACGTTTGTAACCAGGGACAGCCGCTGTCTCCCCTCATCATGGTAATGGCCTTCTGCACACTGCAGCCTGACCTCCTCACCCTGCAGAGACCCGTGTGTGCGGGGTCACATGGTCGTATTAGAGCCCAGGTGCTCTGTGGGATGCTGTGGATGCATCTGAACAGAACTGGACACAGACAGACAGCTCTCATTAACCAGTCCGTGTTCACCGCTCTCTGAGATCTTCAATTATCAGTCTGTGTGCACAGCGGAAATCCCATAATCCTTTGGGAGAGACCAGAGGTGCGATAAGGATCCAGTCATTAAGGCTTTGGGATTAGAGAAAGGTGGAAGCTAAGTAGAATGCCAAAAATCACTCATTTCTGCTAATTTAGAGTCCCTCCATGTGAAGGTGTAGAGCCCAACACACTATCCAACACACACACACCTTCAAATGGTACAACTAAAATATATGATTCCTGTTTACTATATGAACCCTTTCCCATCCCTCAAACACAGAGAGAACCTTGCATTTTACTTGGCATTTAGCACAGCACACACACACACACACACACACACACACATGCAGCGCACCTCTCCCTTAGCCAGCTGCTCTGTGCTGTTGCCGGGCGAGTAAGAGAGTGACCCAGTTGTGAGCGCGCCCATTTTCCTGTGCTGCTGCAGCGAGTCCCTTGTCACCCCCGGAGAACCGGGGAGGCACGTGATTGGCTAGAAGAAGCTCACCTGCCTCTGCTGTCTGTGCATCCTGCAGTTTCTGTGACATCTGTGGAACCACGGCCCACGAATCAGACACGACCATAGAAACAAGGCAACCCAGAACACATAGAGAGAGACAGACAGAGATAGAGAAAGAGAGAGAGAGAGAGAGTCAGTGGGGAGAGAAGACAGATAGAGGGAGAGAGAGAGAGGAAGATAAGGGAAGGTGAGGTAAGGAGAGTGCAAGAGAAAGAGAGAGGGGAGGGAGGGAAACAGAGACAGAGGGAAGGTCTGTTTTGATGAGCTCAGAGCCTGCAGTTTAATCAGTTATACTGTACCGCCTACACGGGCCCTGCAGCAGACACTGCCCTATGTAACACGCTGCTACTCTCGGTTCTCTTTCAGAGAGAGTAACTGACCACAACCACCGCTCACTGCTTCCAGGGAATGCAGTGGGCACCGAAGCCGCTGAGTCGGAGAGACGACAGTTTCGACGCCAAAAATAAACGCAAGGAGGAGGAACTCCTGCTGTAATTCTCATATCGAGGCCAACTTAAGAAGGATGTGACAAGACTTCTGAGACAGATGAGAAACTGTGTCAGGCATCGCACCTCCGCTGAAACAGAGCGCGGGCGCTCCGGCTGTCCCAGACATGACTGTCTGCGCACTGTGACTGCGGGCTGGAAACGAGGCGCGGAGCGTGCAGATCCGGCACCCAGCCCGGAGAGGGGAAACTGAGGGCTGTCCTAGAACTGCGTTCCTTTCTCCCAAATTCCCATGCCCGTGTAAGCACACACATGAAACTTCTCGAGTCCCGTTATGAGCCCCTTCATTCCTGTATCGTGTTCTGTGTGTGTGTGTGTGTGTGTGTGTGTGTGTGTATGTGCGTGTCCGTGTAAAAGGGAAAACGTGTGTGTGTGTGCGTGCGTGTGTGCGTGTAATATCATTCAGTCTATGGCATGTGGCTGAGATGAGAACATATTGATTATTCATTAGCTGCTTTCTGGAGAGAGTTTGAAATATTACGCTGATTCTGGTCCTGGTGATTTATCTATGCAAACTTACAGCACGGGCGCAGTGTTTGTATTGATTTCCGCTCGTGAAACCTTCCCGACGAAAATATGTGCACACTCAGAAACTGTCATCGTCTCGTTCGGCGAACAGTTTGAAGACTAATTAAAACAATGCAAGTTTCCGCTTGCTGAAAGGATTTGAATAACCTTTGCAGCACTATTTAATTAAAGTAGATCAACTTTGGTTTTAATTAAATGTTTGAGAGAACATTCACAGTCTACTACACAGAGTAATTAGTGTAAAGTCAAGCAGTTCCCCTCTATCTGAAAAGCCCAGTCTTTCGGCACCTCTGATTGCTATCTGCTGCTCGAGACGTCAGGCTTGGGCCTGTCCATCATCCCGGGCGTCTGCCACCTGCTCCGAGTTCCAGGTGAGCGATCACACAGGGGCCTGTGTTATGACTCACTGAGCTCCTCCACTCAGAAACCCTCAGACGCCACCAGCCGAGCTCACTTTCATTCAGTCTATATTTGCTATGATGTGAGTCATTTCTCCAGCGGAGGAACCAGGAAGGAGTCCTCTTCTTGTCGGTGGGCTGTTGTGTATCGGCTGTATATTTGTGGTTTATATGGATAGGCAGTATAGGCAACGTACATGTATCACTGTGTTTTTGAAGGTTGTGCATTTGCTGTTTAGAGTATCAATCGCTGCGGAGGGCTGGTTGTGTTTTTAAGCGTTGTTGACGACGGGATGTGTATTTGGGGGTCGAGTATCTGGTGATTTGTACACAGCTGGCTTTGTAAGACAGATTGTGAATTTTGTGAATGTCTAGTTGTGCACAACTGGTCTGTGATGACTTGTGAAAAACCGGTTGCATATGTGGCAGGTTGCATATAGCTGGTTGTGTATGGGGCAGAGTGCGGTTGGTCAGTGTGTGTAGCTAGCTGTCTGCTCGGCTGGGTTGCATGTAGCTGGTCTTGTGCGCAGCACTGTGCTTGTACAGCCGGTTGTGCTGGCCCCTGCTGCAGGGCTGGTGTGATTAATTGCAGTGCAGTCGCAGCGGTGACACTCCGCAGTCACGCCAGCTGCAGACCGCTTCCTCCTCCTCCTCCTCCTCTTCCTCAGATCCCCAGCGGGAGCTCCCCACGGCTCGCTCCTCCCGACAGCCACGGAGGCCGGCCGCTGCTCCTCACCCACCTGCCACTGCGGGCTCCCCTCCGTCTCTCTCAGCTAACGGACACAAAGGAGACGCTATCGCCGAAACACTTTCATAAACCTTTGTTCTTTGATGATAATGATGCCAGCTGATTCCCTCTACCCTCTCTTAAAAGTCTATTATCCCTGAATTGGTAGCCTAGCGCTAACACGGCTAATAACTATGATTACCATGGTTGTCGTCATTATCATTATCATCTCCATCATCATTACCCTCCTCATAATAGTCCCGTGCCGCTGCAGTAATGATCACTCCTCTTTGTGGTACAGTCAGACAGGCATGTAAACTTGAGAAGGGTGTGGCTCTGCACTCAGAGCGCCCCTGTGCTGTCGTTTAGGCGAACAGCGCAGGGTGACCCCCTCCTTTTCTGGGCTGGGCGAGATCAGAGGTCAACGAGCGTCAGGGGACCGTGCAACCTCTCATCTTCATTACCGACGGGCCTTCTGAAAATCCCCCCCCCCCATCGCTGACCTCATGACCAACCCTGACCACCTGATGGCCAATGCAGCCGCCACCGTGACAGCAGTGATTGCAATGCATGACTGCCGAGCCAAAACGGCGGGGCAACAAAACGAATATCTTTCATCGTGCAGCCAAAAGGCTGACATCACCACAAAGTCTCGAATGTCTTTGAACGCATTAGACTTGCAGAGGCGTAGCGGTGTACAGGTAAACACAAGACAGCGCGAGACTAATGAAGCCTGAAGTATAAACTGGCACAGGGGAACAGTTACAGGTGTGGGCTTGTAAAAATTAGCCCAAATTTTGTTACAGATTTTTATTTCCTCCCAGGATTTTTTTTGCATTTGAATTTGAACTTGCACTTGCATTTGCATTTGAACTGATCCCCCCCCCGCCCCAAAAAAAAAAAAAAAACAAAGAGAGAAGGCAGAGAGGCACACCCGTGACCCAGTGAATGAGCGCTCGGCTCTGGTGTGGTTTTACTGACACCTAAATGGCCTGTTTACAGCTGTTTAAAAAGAGCAGCCTGACTCATAACCCTTAAATCAAACGCGTGTAAACACCAGCCTGCCAGTGCTGTTGGATGCCGACCCAGACATGCTAATTATGACTGAGAGACAGGAGGTAGTCGCGGGGGAGCTGGGAGACTTGAGCAGTCATGGTTTGTTTTGCTGTCCTTCCTTTCGACAATGCAGAACAAGAGTATCTCTATCTCTCTTTCTCCCTCTCTCATACACACATGCGCGAACACGCACTCTCTCTCTCACTCTCTCTCTTTCTCTCACTCTCTCTCTCTTTCTCTCTCTCTCCCTCTGAGAAAGCCTCCACTGGGTTTTTAATTATCTGAATCAGACCGGCTTCAGCACACAATGAGTAATCAGGCCTTACCAAGCCAAATCAGGACAGCTTCAGCTTTCAATGACTAATCAGGCCTTACCAAGCCAGATCAGGACAGCTTCAGTTTACAGTATCACATAAACCATCAATGACCTTTTATAGTGTTTTAATGAGCCTGCTACGACCAGCTTCTGGATATGATGTCTGACAAAGCTGTTACAATGTTTAAATGAGCAAGCTCAGATCAGCTTAACAGTGTATATAACAGTGTCAAATAAAACCTTAACAATCAAAAGCAGACTAGTTTGAGTGTACAGTACCTAGTAAAGCATTCTGAGTGTATTTAATGAGCCAGCTCAGGTCAGCTTCAGTGTACAGTACCTACTAAAGCATTCAGAGTCTTTTATTGAGATCAGCTTCAGCTTCAGTGTAAGGCGCACAGCGCTTTAACTCTGACAGCCCCGGCCTCATTCACGCCCATAGCTCCCACTGTGATTCCAGCACTCAGGGAGGAAAAAAACCTGCGCTCAGCTCAGATTACTGCCTCACGGCGTTCAAATTCATTGACAGATGAACCGGCCTTTAGGCACTGTCTTTATTCTGATATTTATGAATGGATGCACAGGTGGTCAAATTCAAGAGAGACCCATCTCTTGCTTTCCTGTCCAAAAATCCATGGCATGCCGAGATGAGCAACAGTAATACAGACTACTTAATACTACACACAACGGTTCACCATCTTGGTATGAGATCAGTGTGAGTGCGTGCGCGTGTGTGGGTGAGTGTGTGCCGTTTGGAGGATTGTTCACTAACTCTTAGGGCAAAGAGTCCTATCCTATTGGGCTTCCTCTTTTGTTCCATTATGAATAAGCCGCTGCTGCATCTTCTAGTGCCTGCCCCTGGGAATGGCTTGCAAGCAGGGAGTGAAGAGAGGTCGGGCTGACCTGTGATGTAAGACAGGGATCGGGTGCAGTGCGCAGGGAGACCGGCGCCGTGAACCCTCCAGCGCACTGATTCTGGTTTTGCGGGAGGTGATGCTGGCGCAGTTTAACCCCCGGAGCGCACTCACACAGCTGGGGCGCGCGCTACACAGAGGCGTGCGCTTCCCCGTCTCCCCCAGTGCGAGAATCTTATAAATTATGAAAAGAAAAGAGAACACCGCTATAAATACCCAGCTGCAGAAATCACACGCATGAGGTGTGGAGCTATTTTTAAATCCGCTCCACGCTCGCTCCCCAGCAGAGGACCTGCGACTAAAAATACACGCGCGCCGTTATCGCTCTCTCCTCCGCCACACCCCCATCACCATCCCTACCCCCCCGCCCCCCCCCCCCTTCATGGGCCTCGCCCCGGTCACAGTAAAGTCAGGACCACTCCAAACCTCTGCTGGTCTTTCGTTACCTAGTTACCCACAGGCGAAGGTTCTGAAGGACAGAGGGCATGAAAGGGAGGCTGCTGTGTGTGTGTGTGTGTGTGTGTGTGTGTGCCCAGGCCGAGCAGAGCCCCCACGGACTCTCTCTTTAACTCTGTTTCTCTGTTTCTCCCTCTCTCTCTCCTCTCTCTCTCTTGTTTCTCTCCGTCTCTGGCTCTCTCTCTCTCTCTCTCTCTCTCTCTCTCTCTCTCTCTCTCTCTCTCTCTCTCTCTCTCTGTCAGACCAGATCAGAACAAAAAGGACGGGGAGGGTGGAACCTGCCGGGCGTCTCCACCGCACGTAGCTCTGAGCTCCCCAGGCCGTTATCCGGCTTCGCCTTTAATTTGCAGTTTGTCTTTTTCTGACATAACAAGACCCCCCCCCCCCCCCCCCCCCCCCCCCGGCAAAGCTTGTGAGTGTGGACTTTGGAACAAGGCCTAAGCAAAGGCGAAACCCAAAGTCGTCATGAGACACTTGTGAGGGTAACGAGAAACATCGCCTGTTTCTCTCAACAGGGGGAGAACAGGAGAGGGGGGAGACAGGAGAGCCTCCGAAACAGCGAGGCGTGTGGGCATCTCGGTTCCGCCTCAATGGAGGTGTGCAGCCGGCAATGGCAATAAACAGGGCAGTTATGGAGGTGTCCTGTCTCACCCACCCTTAAGCACTGCGCTGTTGTTTATTTGCTTTGGTGGAAAAGTGCTTATCCAGGGTATCTTCCTTAATTGTATACATTACTGGTCTAATAGTAGGGCTCTCTGTAGATTCCTCATTGAACGTACCAGTCTGAATGAGACTTAAACCTCCTCTGCCCACAGTGAGTGGCACAGCCCAGCCTGCAGCAGTCAGAGGACCAACCCAGAACCACTCCCTTGCCCCTTCACTTTGGTCTTTCTTGAATCCCCATCAGATCTGAGAGGGTTGCACAGACATTAGTAACATGGAAATAGCTCTAGGTAAAAGTGCTAAGGTAAAACAGCACTAGTGCCCTCTGCTAGGCTAGGTGCAGTTTCCCAACAAGGAACTATTTCTTTTTCTACCCAGGCAAAAATGGAACACAGATGCTATTATGTGGTCATTCAAAATATAGTTAAAAACATGGATACTACTGTACAGATTCATTTATTGGTGCTGTTTATACATTTGACCAGCAGCGACTGCACGATAGGCTGACCCAACGATATATAAATGAACTGGACAGGCTATCCTGAATGCCACCACTACAATATGGCAGTTTGGGCCAAAAAAAAGTGTTTTCACTCATAAGGCTATTGCTGGAAAGCTGCAAACTTTCACAGCAGAGCCAACGGTCACATGCTAGTGTTGTAGGTGCTCTGCCACACATATATTTTTAGTGGAAAAGGGGCAGGAACATGTGTGTACGAACTGCAAATCACAGCAGCCGGCACTTACAGCAGATGCTTGGACCTCAGCGCTGTCTTGAGCCCTACCACAAACATTCTTCAGACTATATAAGCTCACACTTGGAAGAATGACAGTCCTGTGTACCAAGACGATGCGGTCTGACAATTTTCCATTTTTAACCTGAACGCATTTAACTAATGGAAAGACAAAAATAACAGCAGAAACATTTCCTGTCAGCTTTCTATCTAGTCAACAGTAGCTTGACAATGGAGTCATTATTTTAACATGCACTGAACTGAATGGTGATTGTCTGAAAACTGAACATTGATTAGAGGACAGCAAAATAGTGCTCTCTTGTAGCTAACAAAAGTACAATGAAACAGAGCCTAATGCAGGCTCTTAAAAATTATTTTTACGCTTACGTGCAGCACATTACAAATACATACAGTAAGCAGGAGAATCTGAATGCTACAATTATGGGCACACTTAAGAACTGTGAAGATATCTTGTTGTTTTTCTGCTGTTTGGATTGAAATCAACATGAAGGCATAATGTTGTATGCAGCTTTTCAGGTACCTATTTGATCTTTTTTTTCCTCGTTTCTTCAGCATCCTTCACCGTAGCTCCATTTCTAACATAAACAAGCACAAGAATGTGTAACTGATTTTAAAATTAAGACGTAGGATTTCCGATTATTCTGCCGTTTTGATAATCTGACCATATGCAGCAATCATTCTTAAGTGAGGGGTTTATCTTTATAATTAGATAACAAAGTTTTCATTAAAAGCATTAACGGAGTATAATATTGGCTTTCTGGGATGTCTGCAGATGAATTTTAAGAGTCATGTAATACAGACCTTTTTTCAGCTGTTCACAGGCTTATTAAACTGGCTAAGATCCCAATCAGCATATAACATGCAGCACTGATGTGAAGATGAACTCCAAAGGAGTTCCCTCACAAATAAAATTCAGTTGTGTCCCCTGAGTCAAAATTAAAAATAAATATATTATGCATATTTCAAGCTGCTAAGATGAGTTTTGCTACATGTCTTATATTATTTTACATACCCTGGCCTTACTGCCTAAGGCTTTTTCTGACCCAGTGAGTAGCAACCCCCCCACGGTGCATACAGAGGGCAGCCCCCCATCCTCCATATTTCATCATTAGCTCTTAGCACCTAATCCTGTGCTCCACTGGCTCTCTCCTCCTGAGCCCATTTCCATAATCTGCATGGAGTCGGGGGCCAGTCACACCTCCACGGGCACGGAGATGCGGGGGGAGACCCGGCCCTCGCTTCCCCTCCCGCCAAGCGCCGCCGACTCTCCCTCCCCTGCCGGCGTGCCACCACACTGCGGGCGCAAGCGGCTTCGTATCGTATCACATCCTATTATATCATTTCATATTAGATTAGATTTTATCATATTATATCATATCGTGTCGTACCTTATTACATCGTATCATATCATGTACAGCTCTGAGGGTTTCCCATACAAAAGCAAGGAGATGTATGCTTTCAGGTGAAAGCCAGTGTGGCTGGTGGGAGAGGGGGGTGGCGTTTCTTTCATTTTGGATGGAGATACACATCATACGCTGCGGGAGAAAGCAGGCCCCTGGTTTTCACACTGTCGCACACTGACTCCTAACTTCCCTGTGTTTGTGCTTCACGACGTCAGCGATTCCCCTCGGAGCGCTCCTTCTTGCAGGAGGCCAGCTTCAGTACACCGGCTTTTCAACTGCTCGTGCCTCTGCTTCCCTCTAATCTACTGGCACAAGAGCAGATTCGGGAACGCCTCTGTGCTTAATGAATTTAGGCCACACATACGCACACGCAGTCCCACACGGGTACATACACCTATGCACACGTATGTATGAACAAACAGAGACACAAGCACACACACACACACACACACACACATACACACACACACACACACACACTCACACACACACACTCACACACACTCACACAACCCACACGCACAGCTGAACACACACACACATGCACGCAAACATGCACTGGGAGCAATCAGCCCCACTTCCTGTGTCCCCCCCCCTCCCCGTTCAAGGTTAGCTGGTCATCGAGCACCCGGCTCCGATGCATTAGCACCTCAGCGTGACATCTCAATCTCCGTCGGGGTCCGGAGCCCACGGCGGACCCACCAAAGTGTTCAGGCAGCAGTGATCGGGATTAGGAGCCGCCGAGACGTTTACCCTTGGCTTGACACCGCGCTGCTGACCGGAATTAATGGGGCTTTATTTCTCTCCCCTTCAACGGACCCCCGCGCCAACCGGTGCCACAGAGGCAGTGACCATATGGCCCAATCATTCAGCGTCAGCGAGCGTCATAAAAGCCCCCGAGAAAGGCTTTCAGAAGGACCTGCGTCTGTCAGGCCAATGGAGAGAGAGGGAGAGGGAGAATGGAAGAGACAAAGAGACAGAGATCAGTCAAGTGACTTGCTCATTGCTCACAGTCCTGCCCCCACTGGGATTTGTCCCTCACTTTCTTCACCAGAAACACGCAAGCACTCCCTACGGAAAGCGTCACTGAACACACCAGAAACACACCAGCACTCGCTAAAGGAAGTGTCACTAAACACACAAGAAACACACTGGCACTTGCAAGGCAAAACTTCACTGAACACACCAGAAACACACCTGAACTCACTAAGGAAAGCGTCAATGAACACACCTAAGACATGGTGGCTACCTACAGTAAATCACTGCTGCGTCCCACGGCGGGAGGTTGTGGGGATTCACGGGAGGACTGTGGTCCTCGAGATTGAGAGATGACAAACCGCAGCTGGTCCGAGGCCGGCCGCCGCACCGCGGCGTAGAGCGACGCGCTAAATAAACACTGCACACTGGTTTTGGGTTCCTGAGCCAGAGTCTCGCTCTCGCTCTCCCTCTCCCTCTCCGCTCGTCTGTCTTATGAAAATGCGGCTCGGATTTCCTCCAGAGCTTTCGCAATCTGTTTATGGCTCTCTGCAGCAGGAAGTCCTGTAGAGGGGGGTGCTTGGGAGGGGGGCGGAGGAGGTGGGGGGGTGGGGGGGGTGGGGGTGTCGGCGGTGGAGGTGCTCAGGAGCACAGCGGGGGATCCTGGCCATGATGCGGATGTGTTTTTTCTCCGTAGAGTGTCTGCGTATACCCTCTCCTTTCCTCTCATCTCATCTCATCTGATTTCACGCAACATCTCACATCTAATGTTCCGTCTCTTTGCAAAGGTCAGCTGAGCTGCAGCCCATTAAAAAAAGAAAAGGAAGCAGAGGAAGAAGAAGAAAAAGGAGAGATGCACATTGGCTCTACCTTCTCTCATTTCCTCCAACTGTCCCATTGATGTGATGGGCTCACCTAACCGCTCTGGCCTGATGACCGCGAACTCTTCCTTGTCAGGAAATGCAGAAATGCCTCTCTCCACCGCCCATCACATCAGCGCACAACATTTCACCTCTGACCCCTGACCCAAGACCACGGTGACCCCTGCCCACCATGGTACTCTGTGACGCAATGTTCTGCCATGGTGGAAGTAGGCCATTCTGTGGTGCTTGTACTCATTGGTATCCCACAATACAATGCTGCGCTGCTCCTTCTCTATTCCCAAGGAAGGAAAGCCCTGCTTTGCTTCCCTGCGGAGACGACAGGAGTAACACTACAAGACTGCACACCTGCCATTAACCCCTCCCATGCCTGCTGGTCCTCAGAAAGGTGTTCCCCTTTTTGCAGTTTTCTTTCCCTTCCTTCAGGTACAAATTGCACTGCGACAAAAAAAACTCCAAAATAACAGCGAATAAGTCTCCCTTACGGTTTCACACTGCTCAGTCCGACCTCAGCCTGGCCCCACAGAGCAGCCCAGCAGACCAACATGCATCATTATGTCACGTGAAACGGAGGCGCTAATGCTAATATTTGCGCTCCACATTATCATAAAAGCATAGATCTGACGCGCTTAATGCTAATATTTACTCTTTCTAATACGCGAATCATTTGACACTAAATAATGCTTTAAATGTAGCAAGCGTGCCTATAAATCGTTAGCCATTAGGACAGACTATAACTACATTGATTTACGGGCACGGGCATAGTCTTTTATTGGCTCACTTTGTTTTACTAGCAGTGACATCACCAGCGCTCTTCCGGCACAGCGGAGGGGTAATCATATAAACAGGACCCTAAAGGTCTCCGGGCACATTTGTCATCATGGGAAGGCTACAGAGCAACACGTTCAGTGTTGTTTGCTATTCACACTACCGTTTTGATGTCCATGCCTTTTGGCTCTGGTGGTAAGCAGCTCTGTGTGGTCCATTTCCAGGCAAAGTGATGAGGAAGTTAAAAAGTCTGACAGTAATGCAGACAGCTACAGATGGAGGATCCAGTGCTGTGGATGTGACCCGAAGAGGCGCAAAGCAGGCATTGCAACGTGGCCATGGCTCTGAGGGCACACAGGTGACTCTGTTCAGCCAACACCTCTCAGTGTCACTCATTCGTGTGCACCGCAGGAATGGCAACTGCATGCTAGTGGGATCCCTGCCATGGGTGGAGTTAGCCCCTGCCTGTTTCATCGATACCCCCCTGTGGGAGCGAGCTCCAGCAGACACTCTCTCTCTCCTCCCTCTCTCTGTCAGTCTCTGTGCCTTTCTGTGTCTGTGTCTATCTTTCACTCTCCCCTTTTCTCTCTCCCACCCTCTCCCTTCCCTCTCTCTCCCTCTTTCTCTCCCTCTGTCTCCCTCCCTCCCTCCCTCCCTCTCTCTGTCTCTCTGTCTCTCTCTCTCTGTGTATCAGGCCTCCTCACCCACACACGCCGCCTGGCTGGCTTTCAGATTAGTCTCAGACACGGCTCTTTGAATCGGTGTCAGAGGAAACAAGCAACAGGCCCAAGCCCTGCACCGAATCATCCAATTACGCCGGGGCTGGGTCTCGCGGGGCAGGCGGACATGGGTGAGGGGGATACAAGGGTAACACCCCCCCCCCCCCCCCCCCAAAAAAATACACACCTCCACCCCGATTCCTGATGTGGCCAGCTGTTTATAAATAGAGCATCCATTATGGGTTCACTTTGTCCCACCTGCCAGAGATCCACATTAGTATTGGGGATTGGTTCTGTTCCCAGCGAGCCTTGTAAACCACAGCGTACTGTAATCATAAATTTACAGGGACACGCCTCACACCCTACGCCTGTTCCCTGACTCGTTGCCTTGAAGGAGATCTCACCAATAGTGGAGACGCCCTAACAGTAAACTCCCCAATTGCCTTTCCTCCAGCCACTGGGCACACTGGAAAGACACCAGCTAACTACCTGCACTTTAATTACTCTCAGCCCCCCCCCCCCCCCGCCCACCAGAACTGTACAACATCCCAGCCACTGCAGCACATCAGAATGCAATTCCTCTCTCTTTTATGAAAAACACTCTGAAATAAGCAAGGATGAAAAGGGAGGCACTCAGAGAAGCATTAGTCACTTATGGTCTCTTACAGATTTATTTCCATACTGTTCTTAGGGCCTGGTAGCAGATATGGAAATTAAGCCCCTGGAGAGCGACTGGAGCTTTTTTACACAACATTTTTGTTTCTTTCAAAACCCATTTTTTTACTGTGATAGATAGGGGAACTTTACTTATTTACTCCATTAAAAACAGCAAGGAGAACATTGTTTTTCTTTCATAAAACAGAGTGGTTGAGAGAGCTGTCATTGCCAGACACCTGTAACATCCTGTGGTTCCACAACCACACATAATGCATGCTGCCACATGAACCCTCTGAATTCAGCACCCCAACACGCCTCACCTGAACTCCATTTCCTCTCTCTGAACCCCTACCCTGGTGTAGAAAGGGAAGCACTTTGCTTAAAGGGTATTGTTATGAAAGCACTTTGACGCCCGCATTCTGAAGGCTGATGACAGCTATGCTAATGCACTTATATTGTCTTAAGCTGTTATGAACATTCTTAACTGCTTCTGTCAATTTTTTTCATAACAGTACCCTTCAGACAAAGCCCTTGCGATTAAAGCTTCACTACACTGAAAAAGCAAAAAAAAATGGAAATATTAAAACCAAGTTAATACCATCACAGGAGCACTTTCTCCATGCCCAGCGTTGGAACCATTGGCAGCATCCAACGAGAAACACCCTGGATATCAGCAACCGATCAGAAAAGCCCGCTGATGTCAGTGGCCAATCAAAAAAGTCCAGCAGGTCCCTACCTTCTTGAGACGGCCACTCTGGGTGCCCACGAAGGCCAGCGAGTGGTTCTTGTAGACGTAGGCGATGACTGAGGTCATCTTGTCCGCCTCCTCGGAGAAGAGGGGCACGCCCCGCACCATCTCGGACACTCCCAGGGGCGCGTTCATGTCCAGCCCGCAGAAGTTGTCATCAATTGTCAGGAGCTGTAGAGAGTATGACAGAGGGAGGGAGACAGAGAGAGAGAGAGGGGGGCAGGGAGGGAGAGATATCATCAGGTTAGATTACTTCCCACCGTAGTAGTATTAGCTTCCCCCCATTCATTTCCACACAGGCCACAGACTGCCGAGCATCACCGTGGCAATAATGGAACACACATAATCCCAGCCTGACATTCAAAATCAGGCCCATACATCAGATCTGAATACAGCACCTCTTTGGTTATTAATTCACCTGAACAGCTTTTTGTTTTTATTGTTTAAAAAAAAAAAAAAAAAAAAAATTAGTACTCTCTCCAAAGGGTTTGGACGGTGGTACCAGGATTCCTGTGAGTAATAATACATGAAAAGCCATTCAAAAAGCTGTCATTTCATCCTGAATGATCTACAGCCGGCCACCAGAAAGCATTACCACAATACAGCGGTCATTACTCTGTCTGCTTAGAGGCTCACGAGGAGGCATTATTTTCCTGGGCGGGGGGGGGGGGTGGTAGCTCCGGACTTTGACGCGAGAGCCCGAGCTGATTTACAGCACTCGATCTGAAAATGATAGCGCGGCGAGATAGTTATTAGTTATTCCATCTACTCAGAGCGGTCTGGAACAACATCATTTTCTTCAAAGGGATGTCGGGTTTAGCGCAGGGGACGGCATCAATCTCACCGCCGTTACTGTTAGCTGCGGCGCTGCCGAAACCCTGCGTTGCCAAGTCCCGATCCCGCTGCAGCACAGGCCTCGGCAAGCAGGGTGCGGGGGGCAGGGGGGGGGGGTCATAAGCAGGTCTTTTGTATTACTCGCTGAAAGATTGGGCGCGCCACTGCGGCTATGAGCGCACTCAGGTGATCTAATAAAAAAAATGAATTATGCGCGGAGTGATGATAATCTCAATCCTGCCGAATGCTAACCCGTCTGCTCTAATGTGCCTGTAAATATCAACCAGAGAGATGAAAGAGAGACGCTCACCTTCTGTAAGCGACTCAGAGAGATACTGTACAGTTACTTAATGTCTGTGGGCAGGTCTGTATATGGACCTTTCAACTCTCCATTCATCTAAAGAGAGGCGTGGGCCTCGGTCCGTGCCAGGGCTGCACCAACAAGATTCCTCCGAGCAACTCCAAACACACACAACATGGCTACATCAGGTGGCACCGTGCTATTCTGTAGTGTATTTTCTAAGACGTGAGTGTCAGGAGTATATGTCTGTTTTGTTTTGTTTTTCTTTTGATATTTTGCTTTCATCAGATCTGCTTATTAATTAACCTTTTTAAGGCGCTCACCGTAGTCATCATTGTCACTATGTCAACATAATTTGATGCTTCTATGCACTACCCTCTGTTATTTGAATGTATGTAAATCCATAAATAATGGTTACTTGCTTTATTGAAAGCATTTATTATCTAGCTCTCCACTGATGATAATTTAAATGTAGTTATATGCTTTTCAGCTTCGCACTGCTATGCTGTGGACTAAATACATACCTCTCTGTAAGATTTATAGCAGATCATTTGGATTGAAGAGCTTGACTCTGCTGCCTATAACCAGTAACTGCAAACAACTAATGGCAAGAGGGCCTATACCTATGACCAAAGAGTGTGTGTGTCTGTGTGGGTCTGTGTCTGTGTCTGTGTGTTTGTGTGTGCGTTCATTTTAAATGTTGGTAGTTTAGGCCATATACACAGGCTTATGGTGTGTGTACTGCTAACGGCAGGGCAGCCAAAGAGAAAAACCAGACAGCTCACAAGACATTGCTCTGCCTCAATGATTATTGGAAGAGATGACGCTATTAATATGTGTAAGCAAGGACTGCTGTATTAGACCAGTAATAATGTATAATGTAATGTGTTTGCTAATAAACACAGGATCTACGTATCCCATATTTGAATCTTAACTTGTATACTTCATTGTGGATTCAAATAAACTATTCACTTGTGTGTGTCTTAAGTACAACGAAAGTCATTCTGCAGATCTGACTCATAGAGTGAGAGTCAGAATCTGCATGTTGAGTCAAGCCTCAAACAGCATTCAAAAGTGATCAGGCGTCTAAATGTATAACTGGGCTTTTCCACTATTTTCTCATGGGGATCAACTTTTTTTCTAACTGTGTAGGAGGACCAAATGTTTTCCAGTTTCTGTTCATAAAACAAAGTGCAAATAAGTTTATGTTGTAAACAGCGCAGATGAATTCTTAAAATATTCATAGCTGTTATTTGTCATGTTCAGACTAAAGCATCTTCATTAGCTTCTGTCAGATTCTCATTTGTGGTAAATTATCAATCTAGAAGACGTGAGGGCTTATTAGGCAAATAAAACTGTTGGTAAAAAAAATCAGGTCCACAATCAATAACAATTAGGAGACCGGCGATAACAGCACATATTAACAGGGTGAAAAAAAAACGATTATATTTGATCGTGGTGCCAGTGTCTTGGACCTACAGAACGACATTGTGGTGAGTTTCCGAGAAGTCACAGTTTACGATGCATATTAATAACGTTTCTTTTCAATCATCAAAGGACCAGCAGGAAGTCCATGGCGGGCCGCAAAAGGCCCTCGGGCTACTAGCTGAATAGCCCCAGCACCAGCCCGACACTGATTCAGCGGTGCTGGCGACTCCCTCACAAAGGGGACCGTTCCGGGCTTTGAGCGTTTCCAAAGGGCGTTTCCCAAGAAGCACGCACTCGCAATATTTCCCAGCAGCGTCGCGGCTATGGTTTAGGCTTCAAGATTACAGAGCTATAGCGTTACAGCGATGGCTATCAGAGTGCAATGAGAGTGCCTGTGTGGGAGAGAGACATGTGGTCACTCAGAGCCACACTGGCTGTGTTTGACTGCACTGCATGTCCCCAGACTGGATCTAACCAATGCCTATGATCTATCAAAGCTACGGGACTCCTTTTGGTGTCAGTTTAAAGTGAAACATAACCGCGTGTTAGGGCCGTGTTTGTTCGTACGCATTTTTCCGGCGTGCTGTCTCTGCCAGAGCTCGTTCTCATTCAGGCCTCGGCGCGGGGCCTGATGGCGGAGGGCCATGGTTCCCGCCGGACGGGCAGGGGGGGGAGGTGCGGGTTTGGGGCGGGCAGGTGCCTGTGTGACTCTCCTGTTCAATGCTGTGAGGTTGTGGAAAAACCCTGCCATGCGTGCATGTCCCAGGGGAGACAGGGAGAAAGAGGAAGAGAGTGGAGAGCTAACTCGAGAAACAGAGGGAGCGAGAGAGAGAGAGAGAGGACATAAGGGAGTTAGGCAGAGAAGACGATAGTGAGGCAGACAGAAGAGAGAGATAGGGCATATGGGAGAAAGGGAAAGAGGAGGATAGTGAGGGACATAAGGGAAAGGGAATCGGGTGAATATGATATTGGTATATGGGTAGTGAGGGAGAAGGGGAGAGAAATGGGGTGTGAGGGGGTGAGGGAGAGAGGAAGGAAGGGAGTGAGGGAGAGAGGGAAGGTGGGAACGGGTGATGTATTTTTGTCCCTTCCTCTGCACGTGTGACCTTTACAAATACTCGGCTGTCAGCCGGCACTACAGCCCACTGGGCCCTGCCTGCCAGGCCAGACTAATGGGGCTCATTTAGAGTGGAGGGCCTTGTTACAAAAGTGTAGCTACATGAAATATCTGCTCTCAGCCATGTTAGCCTTTCTGCGCCTGTCCCCTGTCCTTCCTGGAGATCATGCATCATCGGCACTGCCCCCCGCCCTCCCCCCAGACACACACACCCTCTCCAACACCCCCGCTGCCCCCCAACCCTTTTTGCTTACTCCAGTAAAAACTCCTCTCCTCACTCAGACCTGAGATGATTCCCATCACGGTTACCCCCGGTTACCAAACAGCCTCATAGCCCTGGAGGTCAAGGGTTAAAAGGCTTATCAGGGAGCAAATTGGAAAGGGGATCGTGAAGGTTGTATAAGATGAGGGGGAAAGGCTTCGCCCTAGCCGTGACGAGAGGTGGGCGCTGAGACTATTGCTTTTATAACTGGATGGCGTTATAGCCCCGGGGTCCCTCAGAAAGAGGCGTAAGAGCAGTATTAACAGCGCGCAGGGGGAGAAAGGTGCATTACCCTTTCCTGCGCTCAATGGGGTTCAGCCTTGCCATATAACGCGCCGATTGCGCCGCCGCGGTTTAATGAAACAGGCTTCCTGTCTGTCCGCCTCGCAGGGCCCTGACACGCTCTCATTAGGGAAACACACAGCATGGCATTCTGGAGTCTGCGCTGAACTGCTCCCCATCGTGGAGTCACTGATAATCTCCAACCCTCTCCCTCCTCTCTCTCCATCTCTGTCTCCCCATCCCTCTCTCTCTCTCTGTTTAGCATATATAGATAGATGTACGTATGTGTGTGTGTGTGTGTGTGTGTGCACGTTTATTTTGTATGTTTTTTTATTCATTTGCTCAGTAACGGTCCCTAAGGTTCTCGCTCTCCCGCAGTGCACAGTGGCAATGCGCTGCTCAGCACATAAGGAGAGCGTACTCTCAATATGATTAACACAGCTGCATCACTCTTCCTCTTTCAGATTTTCTCTTCCTGAATGCCTTTTGATGCACCTTCCAGCCTGTTTCTTTGAGCATCCTGCGGGGAGGCGCTTTGAATCAGTGCTACGTGAAGTCACAGGTACTTTGCAATCCTCTGTGATGGGTTTTGTAAATCAGAATGCTACACACACAACTCAAGAGTCGTCTGTTTGGGAGAGGACCTCACCCAGGGCAACCTACACAAAAACAGAGGCCACTCGGGGGGAAGCCAAAGTTAACAATTAGGAGGTAGATGTTATGGTCGGTTACAGTCTGTAACTGTGTAATTGGGGTGGGTACTGATGGCTTGTAGCCTAAGAGAGCAATGTTAATTATTATACACACACACACACACACACACACACAAACCTCTGTATTAACAAGCCAACCTCATAATTGTATTTTCATTTGCTGTACTTCAAGGTGTTCGCACAGTATTGTTTGACATTGTTAATGATGTTGGCATGGCGACCCACTAGGCTCAGGTCTATAATTATAACAACACATGATTACTTCAAAAATATAACAGCATGGATTACACTTAGAGAAACAAAAAAAATCACAAGATAATGTAACAAATTATTGGATTTAGTGTTCTCTCTGAAGGTATACTTTCTTGCGGTGAGGAGAGTTTACATAAAAACACAGGAGCTGTGTGAGAGAGTTGTTCTGTTGGCAGCTAACAGGCGGCGGTACCCTCCTATCTGAGATGGATAAGCTTGTGAAGAGGGCGTTTTAGAGTGTCTCCTCTCTGATTCCGCAGCTCGGTGAGTGCGCTGATCCGTCCCGGCCTCCATCATGGCGAGCACGGATGACAGAGCGCAGGACCAGATGCCGGCCGCTCTTTTCCCCTGGAGCTGTCCAACGTCTCTCCCTGCACGCTCTCTCCATCATAACCGCCACCTCTCTATCTCTTTATCTCTCTGTCTCTCTCTCTCCCTCTCTCTCTGTTCATTTGCTTCCCTCATGCAGTGACATCCCCTCTCAACGTTATGATCGGTTCCTCTAGGTCCCCACAGCTCTGAGTCTGCGCTGTGTGGTTCTCACCTGACTTGTTGACCGCTCACTCAAACACGCAGACTCAACCCAACAGCCCTAGCGAGGGCCTGTAATTTCCCTGCACTTTTCTGCCCGAGGGCCCTAAACAATACTCATCATTTTGACATTCCCTCATTCAAAGGCCCTAACAAGTACACCTACTTCTACAGTATACACTACAATAATCTAGGGCCCTAAGGGGGACCTTCCCTAATCCACTCTACACAATCCCTCAAGAGAGGGCCCTAGGCAGCATCCACCATTTCTATACCCCTTCAATCTTCCTCAAAACCCCCTTGATCTAGGGCTCTAAAAATCTCACACTCCCCTAATGCAGTGTACTAATGACAGCTCACCTCTTCTATACACATGTGACCCTAATACCCTACAAGTAGTCCACCCTCTCCAGCTCCCATAACTGTCCCCCAAGCCGAGCCACTGCTGGGCTTCCTTCCGTCAGGACTGCAATCTGAATGGAAACTTTGAACCTCTGCAGATAAAGCTGACATGAAATTAAATAACAGGTTTCTGAAGTTTTTCACGAGAAAAGAAGAAATCACATTCTGACTCCCTCAAAACATGAAGGGTACGCCTTGAAGGGCAGTTTTACTGCTCAGCAACAGGAAATCGCCCGCATCAAAATGCCTCTCTGTGAGATGCTGCAGAATGGTGAGAAGGGAGGGGGGGGAGGGAGGGCCCTCCTTTGAGTTTGGATCCCATTGAAGCTGCCCTCCTGGGACCCACCCAGGGAGGGATTTCAACTCATCCGTATCCCAGAGGGAAACAAACAAGCCAGCTCCAGTGATGTCAGCCCCCTCCCAGAACGCCTCATCACAACCCAACAATCAATAGGATCTGAGGGGTGCAAAGCATGCTGGGAATTGTTTCGGGGGGAGGGGGGGGGGGTCTTTAATAGAGCTCTTAAACTGTGTACGTGCGTCTTGCACGTGCAAGGGTGTAGGGTGTGAGAAGGAGAGAGAGAAGAACGGGAGATGATGGATGTGTTTTGTATTAGGTTGTCTTCATAATTCATGTTTATGTATGATCCTGCCTGTCAGCGATGAGGTGAGCTCGACGGAGCCGGGCACGCTACACGCAGTCGGGCTACAGCTAATGAGGCTGCGATATTTGGGGAGAAAAGAGACGATAAAGTCATCCCAGCGGTTCGGGTGGCTGTAAAAGAAAACACAGAAAGGATGTCACACCTGATTCTGTGGTGAGCGAGGACAGCGACCGCGCTATGGTGTAATAAAGTGGTCCCACTGTGATGACTGCGATGGCTGCTGTATCATTATGTATGGAGAATTAATTACAATGGGGAATGAACTCTATGACTAAGTTCTTAATGCCAGAAGTACTCGGGGCTTTGGAGGGACTGACTCACTGCCACTGATTAAAACCACATCACTGCGGCTCCTTGAGATGTTCACACTGATACAGGCAGGAATTCAAGGGTTGATAAAACCAGGAGGGAAAAAAAAGAGAAAGAACATATGAACATTCTAATAAAAATAACATTAAATACAATCTTGACTCAGTGAGGACTTCAGAACGGCTTTCAAGTGCAAAAAGAAAGGCAGTGGTGTAATGAACTCTTAAAAAAATTCAGATTAAACAGAAATAATTTAAAACGGGACACCAGTGTGAATGATAAATGCAGAAGAGCAGTCTGTAATTGGGTTTTTAATGACGTGTAATTGCAGATCATTAGGAGCGGTAATCGTGAGGCTCAAGTCATTTTGAGGATGTCCTCACATTTAGGGATGTGATAGACTTCCAGAGGGTGTCCATGTTTACATAAATACAAGGACAGATAGATTACATGATTACATGAATAAGCAGATACACTAGGAGAGGTGCCTATGATTACATGAATAAAGAGATACTCTGGAAAAGGTGCCTATGGTTACATGAATAAAGAGATACTCTAGGAGAGGTGCCTATGATTACATGAATAAAGAGATACTCTGGAAAAGGTGCCTATGATTACATTAATATAGAGATACTCTGGAAAAGGTGCCTATGATTACATTAATAAAGAGATACTCTAGGAGAGGTGCCTATTATTATGTGAATAAAGAGATACTCTGGGAGATTGGCACATGACTACATGAATAAATAGATGCATTGGGAGAGATGCCTATAATTACATGAATGTAATGTAATGAAATGTAATAAAGAGGTACTCTGGGAGATGTGCCTATGATCACATGAATAAACAGATACACTGGGAGAGGTACCTGTGATTACACGGATTACAGGGACAGAAGGCTGGGCTGGAATTTACTGCATTTCCTGTCAGCGTTTTCTGCTGACGGGGCAAACATCGCAAGCAGGCGTTTTTATAGGTCAAATGTCACTTCACGATGATCTATAGACGCAGGTCCTTCCAGACAGATACTGTTGAGTAGGCAGTGTGTGATTTATTCCAGCCCGGCCGCACATCAGAGCCCCTTTCAGAATATTCCCCCCGGGTAGGTTATGTCAGAGCGACCATATTTTTCTACAAACACAAAGTCAAAAACCTTGCTCTTCACATTTTATATTAAGATGGCAGTAAGTAGACTATAAAGCACTGTGCAAGTGTCACCAGGTCCTTGTCTCCGCGGCAGCGTAGGCATCTCTGGGGAGATGGGGTTAAGGAGTGAGTGTGGGGCTTGTAACCAGATGCTTGCAGATTCAGACCCTAACTGATGCTCTGCTGTGGTACCCTTGAGCTAAGCAATTAACATGAACTGAGTCAGTAGCTACGAAGCCATGTACGAGTCATTGTTGATGGGTGCTAAGTAGGTGAGTCATGGTAGGGGAAGAGTTAATGAGATACGCTACATGAACCGCAACCTCCTACTTCACGCTCGCAACAGTAAGTTACAGGTTGTCATGCAGGAAAATGGTGGTTACAGCGACAGAGGTTACCGACACTAGCCTGTCTGTTTGTTTGGTTGCTTTTTGTTTGTACCCACCAGAACAGAAGCCAATACAAAGCAAGAGAAACGGATTTGGGGCCATTGTCTGAGTCATTGAACACTAGCCATACAGTGCATGGCTGGGACCGCTGCTGGTTATTAAAGTGTTCTCTATCCTATGCTATTGTCGCAATATCCTCCAGCACCAATCATGTTACAGACTATTTCCATCCACATCTGAAGGTCAGTCTGATTGTAAATAGGGCGGCTAATGGCAAATACTTCAGAAAGATATTATGCTGAGCTCCAAGTCAAAACTTCCGGCTAAAATGGTTTAAGCCAGATGATAAGTGGGTGTGCAAAGACTCCACTTAATGAAGTTGCAGTCGTTTGGATGCGGTTCAGCTGCAGACGTGTGCGTCCGCGTGTGTGCGTGTGTGTGTCTGTGTGTGGGAGGACTTCATTAACCTCATACAGAAATGCACAATCGCTCGCATCGGTTATAATGATTGGAGGTGGGCAACCATCTGTGTGTGTGAGCGTGTGTGAGTGTGTGTGTGCGTGTGTGAGTGTGTTTGTGAGTGTGTGTGTGTTTTGTGTGTGTGTGTGTATGTCCATGTGTATGTGTGTGTGTTTTCATGTCTGTGTGTGTGTGTGTGTGTGTGTATATGTCCATGTGTGTGTGTGTGTGTGTGTGTGTGTGTGTATGTGTGTGTGTGTGAGTGTGTGTATGTGTGTGTGTTTGTGTCTGTGCCCGTCACTGCTGCAGCCCAGCTTCCCCTAATGAGCTTCAGGGCTGTTCTGCTTTGTTTTAATTGGGGGGAAAAAAACACATCGTGTCAAACATAAGACAGAGGAGTTGAAAAGCAGAGCTAGTTATACAGAGCGACTCCCTCATCTGTGTAACCTGATCTCTGCGTGGTGTCACCCTCTGCACATATCAGCCCTGGAAGAGCGGGCCCACAGCCCTACATTACTCCTTCATTACATTATCCGGGCTCGCCTCTCTGGCAGACGGCCGTATCCCAGGCAAATTACGATGCTTACAGCGGTACATCTTTTACACATTCTCTGGCCCAATTACCCAGCGAGAGATTTTTCACAGGAGAAATTGAGGTAAAACAATTTGCTCTAAAACACAGCGGCGGTGAGCAGGCCCGGTTTGGCACCCGTGAGTTATGGCTGCCGCTCTGCACTGCTGCTCTAGTTACTGTTCCACGCTTCTGCTCTGACCTTTGTGCCATGCTGCTGGTCTGAATACTGCTCCACACTGCTGCTCTGACCGCTGCTCCACACTGCTGCTCTGAAAACTGCTCCACACTGCAGCTCTGACCACTGCTCCACACTGCTGCTGTACTCACTGTGCCAGATTCCTAATGTGATGTTTCTCATTGGCAACAGGGTTTGACAACGGAAACCGAGCAGCCGTGTAAACAACAGAAAAATAATACTCTGAGCCCAAAGTTAAAAAAAAAAACAATGCTGTTCCCTTGTCATCACACTCCTGCCCTGTGTTTGAACGCTAAGCCTGGCAAGGCAGGCCTCTCGGAGACCGCTCCAGCCTGCCTGGTGCCGCGTCTTTGCCTCCAGCTCTGTGAAAATGATGAGCCAAACAAAATCCTGCCAACATGCAGGTGCAGCACCACTTCATGCATTATTTAATGTACAGAACGAATCCATGTGAGACTAATGACTCGAGATTCTTGTAAAATCGCTGGTGTTATATCAGAGACACATCTCCAGCACGGCCCTGGGTTCAGCAGCGGGTCTCTCTCTCTCCAGCTAATGTACGCGTTCAAGAGCGACACACTCGGAGTCTGATCTTTTGCTGTTGTTGTTGTTGTTTGCCGTTTGCCTGCTTGTTGTTATGAGTCAGAGCGTGTTTACAGAGCTGCATTCAGAGAGAGATTGTGTGTGTATGTGTGTGTGTGTGTGTGTGTGTGTGTGTGTGTGTGTGTGACTGTATGTTTGTGAGTGTAGACTGAGTGAGTGATCATGCACGTATCTGTGTGTGTGTGTGTGTGTGTATGTGCATGTGCATGTGCGTGTGCGTGGGCATGTGTCTGTGTGTGTGTGTGTGTCCGCATTCGGAGAAATGTTGCTCCCAGCTGCCCTGTCTCTATGAATGAACACTGGGAGATAATTCATGTGACTACTCCCTTTAATTCATCATTTAGCGAAGCTTCAGAAAAATCTGTTTTGTTCTTTTGTTCTGCAATCAAAGGCTTGCGCGAGCCTCTAACGGAGAGGGCCAGTAGCCATAGTTACAGTCCCGGGGATGCTGGCTATACGTCTCCCGCCCTGCTGTCACCCGCGCGCCTCTCTAATTTATGTAGCGCCGGCTCCGCCGCGGAGCGTGCCGGTGCAGCACCGAATCTCCTCTCCCAGCCGCCCCTCGCACAGCGAGATGTACCGAGCCCGGGAAGCGCGGGAGGGTAGGGCGACTCTCCGTTTGCATTCTCTGTGCGTCGTTAAGCAAGGTTGATCATCTCCCCCCCTCCATGTTTAAGATTTATCACACGACGCATCTCGGTCATTACCGACGGGCGCGATTGAGGCGGCCGCGGGAAAACGGAGCTCTTCGTTAGCACGCGGGGGCTACGCGCGCTCGGTTGAAAAACGGCGCGCTGCTCATTCAATTACGTCTGTCGCTCGGCGTCGTTTCCAAAATGACTTGATTAATTTAGCCATGACTGCTATTGAATGGAATGTCATTATCGTAACAGACCGACTCTCCGAGGAAGGTTCAATTTATTGTTTCTCAGGCTTGTCTGCTTTTTATCAGATGGGGGGGAAAAAAAATGACGAGCGTTTTTAGTATCAAAGTGGTTTAAAGGGTTGACGTTTAGCCTGCGCTACTTTTTAAGCAAAAACCAAAATGAGCTTTGGGATTTTGGATTTACAGCAGTGGGAAAAAAAATAATATAAAATGTCTCCTGAATGTCTCTTTGAATATATAATAGGGAACAAAGTGAACCCCAGACAAACGAGCAGCAGGGTTCCAAGCTGACTGGTTACGGAATAATTCAAATAAACCAGGAAGTGTCTAATTACACATTTAGACAATTATTAATTATCTTGTTACAAGTGATAAACACTCAACTTGGTTTGTTAAATCGCTTCTAAAGTAAAATAAAGCAACTGTCACAGTACTGCAGGGTAAATGTTTTATCAAAAGTTTCTGGAATGTGTTATCAAATATTTCTGGAATGTGACAGCACTGAAAGTTTACATTTTTATGAAACTTCTGGCGCATTTCAGAGTTAAGAACATTCCAGAAATGTGCCCGGCCTCTGTTTGTTCAAGGATTCATTAGTCTGGAGTGGCTTTATCAGCTTTCATTGAATGAAGGACAGGGACGGTTTGGGAGGTGACTCACGGCACTGCTGCAGGGGATGTCCTTGACTTTGAGCCAGGCCAGGTCCAGCGTGCCCTCGCCCTTGTAGCAGGACTGCAGCCGCTCCTTGATGCGCTCGTTGATCTCCCGCAGCGGGAAAACACAGAGCGCAGACTCCTGGGAGGCCTCACGTGGCCGCCGCTTCTGGCCCTTGGAGAAGACGGCGTAGAGGATGTCGTCGTCTGGGGCCACGCCCAGCGAGCGCGCCAGGATGGTGCCAGCCCGGGACAGGTAGGCGGCCTGCAGGAGGCGGTACTCCACCCCGCCCTTGACGCAGCCCAGGGGCACCTCCACGTAGGAGTTGAAGGCCGTGTCGTCCTTGCACAGGCGCACCAGTTTGGAGGTGTACACCTGCTCGCGGGTGGCCGACGAGCCCGCCGCGGGCCCGCCCATCTCCGGCTGCAGCGTCAGGAAGTACACGAAGCTGCCGCTGCCAAAGCCGTACACGTAGTAGATGTCGAAGTCCGGCACCACGGTGAAGGTGTCCGAGGGGATCTTGATCATGGAGGCCACGAACTCGTCGTGGAAGACGTAGGCGAACATGCCCTCGTCCTCGGAGTTGCGCGCCAGCTTGCGGCTGGAGATGGTGGGGAAGTACTCGGGCTTGCCGTCCACGGCAGTGGCCACGAACAGCTTGTCGGTGGCCGAGGCGTTGCCGTAGGAGACGATGACGCCAATGACGGAGCCGCTCTCGTTGACGCCGGAGAGGTAGTGCTCCTTGCGGTGCGAGGGCTCGCCCAGCTTGAAGAGGTCGTCCAGCCGCAGTAGCTTGCAGATGCCCTGGAAGAGGCTGCCACAGGCCAGCAGGCGGTTCTCGCGGTAATCCACCAGCAGCATCTTGTTGACGTTGTTGGTGGGGGCCAGCGGCTCGCCGCACGGCTGCACAATGCGCGGCGGGTAGCACTTGCGGTTGTCCTCGTCCGGGCCCGTCTGGTGCGACACCTGCAGCTCCAGGCCCGGCGACAACTTGTAGATCCGGTTCACGGCCCCCAGGTACACGTTCCCATTCCGGAAGTCCACCGCCAGGTGGTTGAAGGTCCACTCCGGGTTCTCCACGTGGAACGTGCTGTACTCCCCGCCCGCGGCGCTCGGCACGGCGGGCTGCTGCTGTTGCCTGGACGCGGACAACAGAGGCGCCAGGACATGGAAAAGGCAGTAAAAGGCCAAACAGGTCCGTCTCCACATGAGGGACACCATCTCTCCGGGTGACTGAGGGGAACGGCTTTCCCCCAGGGAGGAAGAACGGCTCGATCCAGTACTTTCAGCCAATCAGAGCTTACTCTCTTCTTTTACTGGAGGGCATTGTGTACCTGCAAAACAGTGAAAGAGGAGACAAGGCTTAAAGGTCAAACGCGGGACACCGCCTCCACACAGCACACAGCGCAGTACTTTCATTTCCGAATTCGTGTACCTAAACCAATAGCGAGAGAGACGAGACATACAAAGAATGGCGCGGCAGTCCGTGACATTGACATTCATGACACATGCCAACCAATTCTGAGCGTGATGTGTAATTAGAGGTAGGGAGAGGCTAGCATTTGAGAGATTGTTGGTACAAAGAGACCTTACTGTCTGTGAGATAATGCTTTTCCCATGGAGGTTATCAGTTATCAGCTGGGTGATGTATGATTGCTCTGCATGCATCCAGCCCCTGTGCCCTCTGGCTGACTCTCTCCTCAGTGAGCGCTCTACGGGCTGAGAGGACTCCACCCCTCCCATTCCTTCCAGTGATGGAAGAGCTAGCCCATTGGAGATGGAACCTGTAATCTGGATAAGGACCGTCGACCTGCCGATCTTGCTCTCCCTCTCTCCCTCCCTCCTCCCTCCTTTTCTTTGCACATGCTCAGAGATGTGATGTCAGTTTAACAGCAAAATTGCATGACTTGGTCAATTCCGTAGAGAGAGACAGAGAGAGAGAGAGAGAGAGAGAGAAAGAGAGAGATGGAAAGGAAAGAAGGGGTGGAAACAGGTTGGCCTTGAACCATTCATCATCCTCCCTGATGTCACACACAGGCGCACACACCCACACACACCACACACACACACACACACACACACACACACACAAGCAGTGGAAACGATCAGACCAGTTTTACCAAACACAGAGGTCCCATGAGCAATAGCAGCTCATTAACCTTCCCTGAAGACCTGGGAGTGCTGGTGGTGATGATGAATCTCCAGGCTCTTGTTTACCTGGTGAGCATCACCAGCACGGTTAGACACACCATACGCTATAGTACAGTACAGACACTGCAGCACCTGGACACACACCCACTCTTTCATTCACTACACAGTACTCAGAGATCTAACACACACTGTTATAGACCGCACACACACCAGGACCTAAACATACAGTACATACATACACACACAAACATGCACGCACACACACACAGACACACACACACACACAGACACACACACACAGAGTTATAGACTGCACAGGACACACACACACCAGGACCTAAACATACCTACATTAACACAGGAACACACACACACACACACACACACACGCACACACACACACACGCATACACACACACACACACACAGTTATAGACTGCAGAGGACACACACACAGCAGGACCTAAACATACATACATACACACGCAAACATACACACACACATACGCACACTCACATATACACTGTTATACACCACACAGCACGGAAACACCTGACTGGAATCCACAGACGCAGATGGAAAAACACTGTTATTTACTACACAGCGCAGAAGCACCAGGAGGGCTGCGGGCCATGGAAACACTGCGGGCGACAGGGAGCAATGCAGCTTGTTCAGTGATTGGGTAATCAGTTACGGCTCCCTCTCGTTATTCTTGGAGAGTAAACGATCGGCGAGAGAAAACCTCACTGGGAGATTTCTATTAGATATGTTGGTCTGTGGGCTTCGGCGTATTTGAGGGCGAGAGCCTTACTGCAGATCAGGGAAAAGTGCAATTCAACAGGAGGCGAGCGAATGCACTTAAGAGTAGACAGATACTGTTCAGCTATTCACTGCAAAATTCAGACAAAAACCAGAAGGTCAAATAAAAAACGCATTTTATATATTCAGACTATCCAGACTGTGCAACTTCTCATCCAGCAGACTATGCACAACAAAAATACCCTGATAACACACATCCTGCTTGGGTTCTGACTCACAATACAGCCGACAGAGAGAGAGCGCTTTGTAAGTCCACAGAGCACATTGATTTTATGTAATGTATGGCAGTGTTCCAGCACATCTCAAAATGCAAGTAGTGCGACTTTTAATTGTGTGTACGTGTTCGTGAGACAGACAGTGTTTGTGTTAATACCACTGTGAAAGTTATGTGCACACACACATGCATACACACACATATGCACATGTGCGCACTGCGCACACACATGCACAGACACACACACACACACACAGAGGATAACCCGCTGGCTTTGGCACCCTCGTAATACACGACTCAGCCCCGAATCAGTCAGTGACAGTTAATTATCTCTCCCATTGGGGAGTCTCGTTTAGCTCCTATTTGTCTTCACCTGCTGATCGTTGTATGTTATTAATTAAATCCAGAATAATGTTGGGCATGTGCCATTTCACGCAGCACACAGGCCTGCATATTCAAGCATAGCATTTACGTACTACTACTAATGCAAGCAGCAGGTCTCAGACCAGAAAAAAACCCACCACAGCAGCAGAGGTCTGCTGTAATTACACAGTTTGTCTTATTTTCCAGGGACTCTAAGCATAGTCATAACCGTAGGACCGTACCTGAGCATCATTTTCCAATTCAAGTGATAAAGCCAAAAGGGCAGGGTTCTGATAGGCCAACGGAAGAGGCCCCCGTCGCGCCAGTTGGCCGCCGCCTCGCCCCCGTGCCCTCAGCAAAGCGTACATTTGTCCCTCTGCAGTCACCTGTGCTGATGACTAAGGTATACTGAGAGGGAGGGGCAGTGTGGGGAGGGGGGTCCTGTTGTCTTGTAGGTGGCCAGACAGATGCCAGATCCACCTCCAGAAATCCTATAAAAAAACCTGCAGACTGCACGCCGGGCGAACACATCAAAGGCTGGTAATGTATTCGCGCACGCTGCCACATACTAACTCGCTCACACGGCGGCCTTGGACGTAAAAGCACCGTACGGTAGGAGATTAAACTGAACTGGCTCACGCGCCAAATAACCAGATATTTACACTTGCTTTTTTTATGTCATTGCAGGGCACTGCTGCTACCGCGACACTCTGTTTGACACCAATAAAATAGTCCTTCAGGAGAAAAAAAATAAAATAAAACAAATTGCGCTAACATCTCTGAACTATAAATATCCAAATTAAGACGCATTATGTGGTTTCAGGGGAGAATGGGGGGTGGGGGGGTGGGTGCAACAACAACGGAGATAAATCCTGCTAAGCCAGAGGGAAAGCAGGAAAGCAGCGGAAATATTCATCTATGCATCTCTGAGCATTTCAGACAGGTGAGGGCATTCCTTCAAGACGAGCACCCGAGGTTCAGAGCGTCAGAGCTGCGCATCAAAGCTCTGTGTCATACGACACTCACACGCCGCGGTGCAGGAGAACTGCTGAGACTCTACACCTCAAGCAGAAATCACTGCGCTGCCAACTGACTGATGTTGCTCCTTCCCCCCGTGACCCCCCCCCCCCCCCCCCCCCCCACCCCAAACTGCTGATGAGGACTTTTCTAACCCTCATCAAGGCCACAGAGGATATCCGCCAGGGAGCTCCACGCAGATGCTTCTTGCTTTTTACTATCTGCAACCGATAGCAAACATACACGGGAGGCGTAGACCGGGATTATTCGCTGATTGTCTCAGAAACACTGTGAAGGCCATGATTACAAACCACGCATTTAAAATCGATGCTAAGAGAAGCGCCAATGCTATCAGAAGTGTAAATTTCCATACATATAACAATGGGCAGCTGCGCATTATGGTGAGACTTGCAGACAGAGCGCCCACATCCACGCACAGTTGGGCCCAGATCAGAGAGATTCAAAACGCTGCCGGTCATGCTGCCAGACGTAATATTATCAGTGTGTTTTCAGATCTGCCGTCATTATATATCAATAATGCTAGCAGAGGGAGAGAGATGGTGTGCGTTTTGAGTCTACATTCAGAGGGTTTGGTAGAGCCATCAGGTAATTCCTCCAAAAGAAAAATGCTTAAGATACTTAAGCAGACAGACACGATTTAATTGGATTAGGAGTGATGAATTAGACTAATTAGCATCTTTGCATCCATTAGAAAACCTTGCAGATCTTTACTCCCCATTCCCCTGTCATCAACAGCCAAAATCAAATCCATTTCTACAGTGTGACGCCACCTGGCTGGTATGGTGGATGATGGACAGGTGACCCTGTACAATGATGTATGAGAGAAAGATTGTTGGGGGGGGGGGGGGGGGGGGGCGGATACATTCATACACATATGTTTATATGTCAATGTATACTGTACATACATACATACATACATATGCACATGCAAACAGATAGATAGATAGGCAGACAATTAAGAAAGCTGTACTGAAATGAGGGGAGGATATTTGTAAAGAGAGAGTGAGAGATAAATAGATAGATACTAAAGTTAGCTAAACTGAAGTAAGAGAGGGAGGACGGAGAAAGCAGAAGAGAGAAGGGAAGGGGGGGGATTTCTTCCGATGCCATGACCCCCACAGGTGGTGACAGAGCCCCGAGCCCGCGGATAAAAATGGCGCAGTGGGAGAAACGCACGCGGAGTTTCACACCAAGACTTGGCAGGCGCCGCGCCGATGACTGTCAGCTCTAATTCTACAGCGAGCCGCGTCCGCATCCGAGCGGCTTCCCATTTTTAGAACGCGCAGATGACAAAATACACCCGTACTGTCAGAAAGTACTACCGCATTACGCGCTACCACGGTGCTGCTTTAATACCGTTAACATCCGCCACCTGCGCTAGTTCACAGTTTACTGTAGGTGGCTGAAAATCCCAGCCAAGTGGTATCAGAGGCTGCAGAAACGAAGCAGGATGGCTCTGGGATAATGGCTGGCCATAGACACATGTCAAGCTGTTTCGCACCACAGACACCAGAGCCACTCTGACTGCCAGGACGCCATCGCAGCCGTTTATGAAAATATGATATATAATTTATTAGAGCCGCACGTGCTGTGGATTCAGTCTCTCACTGAAAATTTCTCTCAGACAAAACTCTTACGCACATTGAGAGTGGTGTGGGGACCCATCAGTTGGTTCCTCTGACATGCTCAGAATGATTAAAATGATCAAGCCACACAAACACACGAGTGGCTTAACAGCTCAAGGGTATCGTGCAAATCCTGGTAGAAAAAGCCCCTCATCTTTGTGTAAGTCTGAAGCCATTCTGCACAGCCCAGCACACGCAATCAAATGCCCACACCCATATATTACACGCACACATTCAGACAAGTAGGTCTAAAGGGAGATTACACACAGGATAGACCGTGCACAACCAGCACAGAAAATCAAATGCATAGTTCTAAAGACAGGTGGCATACAGCTCAGCACATAAAATTAAACACAGACTTCTAAAGATAGACAACAACTCCCAACACAAAAACAAGCAAACAGTCCTACAGACAGAGGACACACAGCCCAGCACACAAAAATCAAACACACAGGGCCACAGAAAGAAGGGGAGAGGGCCAGTCGAACCATTCATCCGCACTGCCGCCCTAAAAGCATTACTCCAGGATATTGCTATTCATCTTTCATTACCGCCGGTCTTAAACAGGCTGATCCGCAATGCTGCCACCCCACATCCAGACAGATGGGAGGCTGATCCTTCAAGGAATCAGGGGGAGCAGGAGGAGGAGGAGGAGTAAGTCAAGGAGGAGGTGAACTCCCCAACAATCCCCACTCTCACTTTAAAGACTTCCCAGAATTCCTGCTTTTGTTCCTTGTGGCTCAGCTGTAAACCACTCACCCCATGGGCTGCGGGTTCCAATCCCTAGTGAGGCAGTGCCGTTTTACTGGTGAGAGAACTGCACGGCTGGGAATCGCCATGCAGCCCGGGCTTAATGGAAACTGTATACGTTGCCTGCACAACGTAGTGGCTCCCAGAAGGTTGCTTCCAATTGCATGTGAGACAAACAGACAATAACGTTTTGGGCCCAGGGAGGGAGTGCCGCGTTTGCGTCTTTATTTTGAAATAAAGAGCGTCCATCTGGAAGCCGCTTTCCCATTTCTTGTTTGTCTGATGCTTAATCGCTGGCGGAAGCGCGGATGGATCCCATTTTCCTCCGCCTGTGACTCAGTGACTATGTGAGTCATGGCGGTCTGTGTGACACTCAACAGCATGTAGCAATGTTTAAAGGCCAGGCCACAGAGGTCAGGGGTTCAGCATTCAGGGTGGAGCTGAGATGCCGTTTGGCCCCCAGGAAGGTCTGGTTAAACAACAAAGGCAGCTGTATAGATAATTGCGAAGAATGCAGGGTACTATACTCTACAATGACGGTCAGTGTTCTTTCAAGCAAGGGCCCATTGCACGATTCCACAGTGGCCTAAGATTTCAGCATTCAGAGTCCCCTTGAACAGCCCCGCCCACTCACTCTGAGCGCAGTGCACCAGGCCGCTGACCTCAGATCAGTGAGGGACTTGCAGCTCTCAGGTCTCGTAAAGTAATGACAGTTGTTGTAGACTCTCAGCCCTGACAAAAGTCAGAGGAGGTCGACCGCAGGTGTGTAGCTACTAAAATAAAGTACAGTACTGAGCACAAAAAAGCTTCCAAAAATACCAGAGGTAGTAGAAAAATATGTTTTATTTATTAGAAACATGCAGTTTTGAGGTTTTGAGTTTTGTGTGCAGTGCAGACAGGCCTCTGGCAAAATCCTGTCACAGGCTCGGGTTCAGCCAAGATTTCTTCTCAGCTTTGACTCACAATTAAATGCAACTGTTACTGGTTTTAAATGCAAACATGTTTTTTTTTTTCAATTATCGCTGTGAACTCTCTGAACTGTGTCTGTAGAGGAGAAAAAGCTTGCATTTCAATTGCGTGTCAGAGTTAAGGGGAGCTCTGACTGAATCCAGGCTTACATCTCTGTACGGTCCTGGTCTCAGATAGACTCCTTCTCCAACAAGAGCGGTCTTGACCTCTCGGTCTCGTGCTCAGCGGGCCCTCGGCCGCTGGGAAGACTGACGTCCGCTGGCCGCACTATCGGGCGCAGATAATGGCATTTTAACGGCATTAAGGAGGCACTAGGCCCCATGCGCAACCTGCCGTTATTAGGTTAGACTCTTCCTCGCATCCTGCTTTCCTGTTGAGATCTCGAGGTCGTTACTGTCGCCATAATGAATCCATATTCAATTAAGCAATCAGCGTTGGAAAACAATAATCAGAGCTGATTACCCGCTGAAACCCGAGATGAGAATCAAGCGGATCCGGGCCGAGAACATGTCTGTCGCTATCCATCCAGCGAGCCAATCAGATAATCTGTCCTCCCCCCGGACAGGAGTGCATAGACTCAGAGTATATATTCAGTCTATGTTTCCAAAGCAATAATGAAGAAACACATATTCGGCTGGACCCTTGTCATCACTAACTGCACAGCTGTGCTGACTGCACAATATGCTACAACTACAGCACTATGATCACAATCCATAATAAAGTAATGAATTTCTAACCATAACAATATGCATTATGTAAGGAGAGACGAGAGATGGGTTTCTGAATCAAATGCACTCTGACCGCTCTCCTTCCATTTCATAACAAACACCACAGACCTCTCTGTTCAAAGGAGGTACTCCCTCTCTTTCTCTCTCTCTCTCTCTCCCTCCCTCTCTCTCTCTCCCTCTCTCTCTCTCTCTCTCACACACACACACACACACACACACACACACACACACACACACACACTAGACGCAGGGAGC
The DNA here is from genome assembly GCF_013368585.1 of Megalops cyprinoides. NCBI lineage: Eukaryota > Metazoa > Chordata > Actinopteri > Elopiformes > Megalopidae > Megalops > Megalops cyprinoides. The sequence goes on from NC_050605.1 coordinate 4,894,535, forward strand.
ATGATTAAATTTCAGACTTGGGTGTCAGAGTAGCAGAGATTTCATTTCTGGCAGACAGGATTTAGTGAGCCTTCTTGTTGATTCTCGTACCCCTGGTGCTGAGGCATGTCAAAGCGGCAGACACAGACGGCGGCCACGGATCACACCGCACACTCCACGCCTGTCTCCCTCCTCTATCACACAGGACCACGGGGCTCCAGAGCTTCCAATGGGGGGGAGCTTAAGACATGCCCCTCAAACTGCTCATTGTGCTGGGCTAGTCGGACTTGTTGAACCTGCTGGATGTTTGTGTGGTGTGCGTGAGTGTGTGTATGCCATCCATTTGCAGCCAATACCCTTTTGACTTCGCATCTAATGTGGTGCCATTATTTTTGTCTGTCTCACATATGATAATCTTAACTGTAGCAAGGAGACCAGGGTTGCACTATATCATCTTGATCATAACGAAATTAGGAAAAGCTGGCTAAATTTATACTGATCCTTTCACTACGATTAAAAAGTAAAGAGCAGAAAGGTCTACACGAGTAGATACAATGAAGTGAAAAGTATATTGCTACAGATGCATGACCTGGTTTTAAACAGGTGCAGCCGCTGATCACACAAAGCACACAGGATGATTAGCAGCTTAAAAGTATGTTTTTACCTCATGTATTTCAAATTAACAAGGGTCTCCTAGAACAGACGTGGAGCAAAGTCAATATTCCACCAGGATGTCCCGAGGTGGAACCCCAAAAGCATGTGAATTGGGCAAATTTTCTTTTGCACCCTCCCTGGGAGAGTTTTGGCTGGCAGAGGGCTTAGTGAGGTGTGTCACAGGGGTGTCGGAGGTGAGCCATTGCCATGGAAACAAGCATGCATGTGAACACACCGGCTGCATTAACTCATATGCTGTGGTGGTCTGTGCCAGCGCTTCACACAGAGGAGGTCTGCGATCGCTGCGTGAAGGTCACTGAATTGAGCAGCGCGAGCAGGTGTGTGTCTTTCAACAGCAAAGGTAGCCGTGACTGCGCCTCGGTGCTGTCTCAAATGTCAATTGGGCCGATGCCTAACGTTCTCACAACATCGTTGTGACACTGTCACGGTGCCACAGCGTCATTAACACTTTAGAGGCGATGTTCTGACTGTAGCACCTGTTCTAACCACGTGCCTCTTAGTGACCTGGTGTTAGCGATCTCAAGGACCCCAGTGGGGATTAATGTAACATTACATTAATGTTGACACAATGTTGTGAGAACGTTTTGAGCTTGAAAGGACAACTTTTTTTTCCTCACCCAGGCCTTCATTGCTGAGCGTGTCGAGCAGCGTAGCAGACTGCATAGCGTTAGCGCTAAACCCTACAGCCCCACCCAACTGCTGGGGAGGTAACAGGATCTAGCATGGCACCCTTCCACTCGGGGAGAGCAGAGTCTTACATCATTACCGATAGCACCAGTAACGAATCCTCTCCACACAGTCCACTCACTCCTGCCTTGCAGAGCTAAGCTCACTTGACCTACAAGATTAACCGCCTAGACGCAAATGTCTGATAATCGCTGGCTTTGCAGTGATTATTATAAACCGTTAAACTCTTTTTTTTTTTAATTTATCGCTTTTTTGTGCAGGAAATGAGCTTAGGACCGTGCCGTTGTGTATAAAGGACATGGATTCCACCCAGATAATCTGCAGAGCAGGAGGTACCTCTACATCTGTGTTTGCACCAAATCATCACTAAATCTGAGACGGCCTTTAATTGAGTCAGGGATAAAACCTCAACTTTTACTGATTCTCCTCAGCAGGGATGCAATATCGTGTAACACAAACACATCTAATGATTTAGACATGTTCTGAACAGGGTCACCAGGGTCTCAGCTGATTACTACCTTGTTTCTTGTATTATTATCTCGATTCTTTGAAAAGTTTTTCCTTTATAGAGGTAATACTCAGACTCGATTTTTAAAACAAGTGGGCTATGTCATTAATTCTCACTTTTCAGCAATGAAAAACTACCATGCTCCTATCAGTAAGAACACCAGTTCAACTCAGCAAGACGCCTGTGTTTTGAATTCAATTAAAGCACTTTAATTTAAGAAAGCTGTGTTCAATATTCTCCGTGATCCAAAAAGCTGCTTCCATACTGGATGAAAAAAACTGTTCCGACAAAGAGGTCCAGCACTCTAAAATGTGTTTTTACAGCCCCTGTAAGTGAAGTGAACACTTAAAAAATAAATAAATATATAAAAATGTCAAAGCTCTCCTTCCCAGAACACCCCCCCCCCCTCCCCACTCTCCCCCTCCACCCCACTTCTCCCGCAGCCGCTGCAAAGTGACACAAATTGCATCGGCAGTCTCACCTGCGGAGCGAGGCGGCGGATGGGACTGCGCTTTCGGAAAAGGTCACGGGAGAAGTGGTGTAGGCCGCGGCGGGAGTGTTACTGCCCCCGTTTGGAGGAGCGACGGAGCAAATGACGCCCGGAAATGTTGCATGTCGCCCCGCGCGGCCGAGCTGAGGTCTTCCTGTCCAGCCCCGTGTGCCAGGACGCCATCATATATTCTGGCTCCACGCATGTGGCCTTATTAGAATGCAGTTACAACTGCAATGATGCTGGGATTACCTGATGTTCCTGTGTTGACTGTAATCGCCAGTCTAAAACCAGGCCTCAACCTAAAATTGTCCTGTTACTCACGTGCAATCATACAATACAAACCTTTAAGAGTTGTGTAACAGTACATATTTACAGAAGTGTTTAGAATATATAAGCATACTGCTGCAGGAGAAGAAGTCAGGTCTTGCTGAACATTCTCGCAAGGTGGCAACGTTAAGGCCAGGTCCTACAGCTGCATGGACTTTGAGGCTACGCTGCAAGAACGTTTTGTATATGGGGTCCATTAGAGCAGTGTTTCTCAACCCTCTCCTGGAGGACCCCCTGCCCTGCATGTTTTAGATCTCTCCCTGCTCCAACACAGCTGATTCAAATGAAAGCTTCAGGAGTTCATAAAGAGTTGATCATTTGAATCAGCTGTGTTGGAGCAGGGAGAGATCTAAAACATGCAGGGCAGGGGGTCCTCCAGGAGAGCGTTGAGAAACACTGCATTAGAGGACTGGCGTGGCACTGGGTACGGAGCCAACCAGCAGCCTGATGTACCTGCACATCTGCAGAACGTGCCGCTTGGCCGACACATTCCAGAGGGTGATAATTGGAGGGCGCGCTGGATGGGAGGCGAGGGGGGGGGGGAGGGGTGGGCTTCCTCCCAGCATGCACTGCTCAACCTTTGCCACACGCACGGGGCGTCTCAGCGTGAGCACCTGACAATCACAGCTCTAATCACCGAACACCGTCCTCCATGCTTTACTCTGTCTCCCCTCCCCTCCCCTTTTCCACACACACACACACACACACACACACACACACACACACACACAGAGTCACACACACCTGCACCATAAGCTCTCACTCAGACCTGTCAGCACTTCTGTGCTTGTTAATTGGTTGGCCAGCTGAGTCTCAGGCTTGTGACTACAGGCAGCACACGCCCCCCCCACCCCCCCCCTCCCTCCTCCTTCATAGAGGAGTACAGTCAGGCCCATTTTTGAGTGCTCTCTCATGCAGGAATGCAAAGCCAGGGGGCCCCCAGCCCGGCATCTTCAATACCCACATTCAGTGAGCGGTGGAGAGGGGTGCTCTCCGGCGTGCGGCTGACGTGGACCCACCCCCGCCCCGCTGTAAACCGCTTGACGGATGCACGGCCGATTTTTCACGGTCAATATTTAGGGCGAAGGGGGAGGACAATGAGGTGTCTCTGACAGAGCCGGGGCCGTTTAACTGGACGGGTGATGGAATGCGCCTGACAACCATAAATCCGGCCTTTGGTTCCCGGGCCCCGCGCCGGCACGCCGAGACAGAGTCGGACGTCAGAGGCTCTTCTCCGCCCGTTATTATTCACCGCCGCGAGAGGGGAAAAAGGAGACAGAAATGCCGAGGCAATTAATCTCCACCCAGGCTTCCAGAGACATGCCAGTGTCACCACACGCATCGGCGTCCCCTTGCCTAATTACACTCATATCCGCTGTCGTTAGGAACAAAGTGCCTCCGCCCGCTATTTCTGCCTTCTCCCGAGCCCCAGGAAGAGAGAGGTGGGAAACGGTCCACTCGTCCATCTGCGGACAGGTGGAGAGATTCATGACTGAACGGTGCCCCCCTGGATTGAGGAGGAACTCCTCCTTTCTGAACACTTCTGAACTGATGACCAAAAAGTGGCAAAGCTGGTACCTGGTAACCAGTGCACTGATGCACTTCAAACACACCTCATGGAGCCAAGACAACAGGTGTCAGTACTAGAGCCTGTGCTGATTTGTATACTTTAGTCTGTGCAGGAGTTGGTGTCAGTACTGACTGAGTACATGAGGAGATGTCTGCACTAAGCTGTGTGTTGGAACAGGTGTCTGTACTGATCTCTGTTTGGAAATTGGTGTCTGCACTGATCTCTATGTCGAAATTGGTGTCAGTATTGTTCTAGGCACATGAGGGAGTGTCTGTACTGATCCCTGTCTTGGAATCAGCGTCTTTGTAACCTTTTGAAACGTATAAAAAAAAACCAACACAAAAGCAGCTGCATCAGCACTATGTGTATAAAACTATTTAGTTCACACAGAAAAAAGAGAAATTTGTCATGTTGCAAAAGCTGTTGTGTGTTTTCCTTTTATTTGTCTGAGACAGAGGTAAAAAGAGAAAAACAAAAATGTTTTTGTGTCAGTCACACTCAAAGTTGCTGTGTTTGACGCTGTGAGGTACCACAGAAAAGATGTTGCCTTTGCTGTTTACATGCATACGTCTCCTCTTACTGTATTACAAATGCGCTCGGTTCCTCTGAGCGGCTCTGAAACCCCAGGCGCGGATTTGGCTCTGCTCTGATTGGGTTTTCAGGGGGGAGAGCAGTCACCCGCCGCCTTGGTGTGAGGACTGAAGATGAAGACAGAGGCACCAGTGTCTTTACTGATCTGCTCTTGTGCATCGCCGTCAGAAACACTGCCTCAAGGAACACACACACATACACACACACGCACACACGCACACACACACACACACACACACACACGCACACACACACGCACACGCACACATGCACCCACATGCACGCACACGCACACGCACACACACACACACACACACACACACACACACACACACACACGCACACACACACACACGCACACGCACACACACGCACACACGCACACGCACACATGCACCCACATGCACGCACACGCACACGCACATGCACACACACACGCACACGCACACACACACACACACACACACACACACACGCACACACACACGCACCCACATGCACGCACACGCACACACACACACACACACACAAATAAAAAGACTATTTCTCTCTCTCTCTCTCTCTCACACACACACATACACACACACTCTCTGACTGACACTCACAAACACTCTCACACATGACAATCACTGGTCTCAGGTAACAGAGATGTGGGCTGGTGCCACTGACCTGCACACTTGCTCCATGCTGGACAGAGTTCAGCGCTGCTGAGGAGAGCGTGGCTGTAGAGAGCTGTTTGGAGAGCAAACCTCCAAGTGTTCATTAGTGTTCATTACATCGTCCTCTGTTTGACAGCCGCCCACTTCTGCACACACGCGATTTCCCAGCAAGCACGTCACTATAGTACGTGTTCTCAGCGTACCATAGTGAAGTTGATGCAGGGCAATACATTGCCATAGCATTGCAGAAACATTGCCAGAACTTTGTCCCACCTGTTTAAAACACTACTACTTAAGTAAGTGGGTGACTCTTACAGTATATTGTGGGATGGATTTCTGCTAATTTATTCTGTCCATAATACAGACACACATGCACATATGTGTGTGTGTGTGTGTGTGTATTTGTGTGTATATATGCATATTCCATTTGCAGGAGCCCATGGCATAAACAACTAAGATGCCAGGCAAGAGCAGCACAGCTAAAGTCAGCCTACACTTCCTGAGCCCACACTTCCTCTCCACGGTCCCTCGTGCTGCACAGCCAGATTTTCTGCCTGTTTACCCCATCGCGCCTCTCCGAAAAGCCGACACCACCGGCGGTGGCGCGGCCACGGGTTCGGCGCCGGGTCTCGCGGGCCCGCGTCACCCCTCTCGCAGAGAATCGCCCTGACAGCGCCGGGGACGGGAATAACTTCTCTGTGACACGCGGTGGAACGCTCTGAGATTTCACCCCGCGGTGAGAATCTTCTGCAGGAGATCCTGCTGCGAGAGGGAGAGTCTCGCCCGTCACTGACTGCAGGCTTCCCCGTGCGCCGCGGTGCATCCGATCAAAGCTGGAAAAACCCCAGCCTTGGACTGTGAGAATGGGCGTGTCAGTCGAAAGGAATATGCTGATAAATACTTAGACATTGTGGCCAAACAAACTCCGCGTTCTGGGTTTCGCTGCGTTTATAATTCTTGACGTTTGAAGCTGACAGGATCGTTAGCTCAGGTTCCGGATTTGCAAACACTCACCAGGAAAGGTGAGGTCATGGCTTGGTGGCAGTGTAGCACAGTGGTAAGGAGCAGGGCTTGTAACCAAAAGGTTGCTGGTTCGATTCCCCGCTGGGGCGCTACTGCTGTACCCTTGGGCAAGGTACTTTGCCCAAACTGTCTCAGTAAATATCCAGCTGTAAAAATGGATAACATGTGAAAATTGTAACCTATGTAATTTGCTGTGGATAAGAGCATCTGCTAAATAATGTGCTGATAATGTGTACAATAATGTAATGTCTTGGTTTGGTAATCCTCATGATGGCCACCTGAGAGATTTCCCCTTAAATAAGATCAGGGCAGTAACACATCCTTTGCATGTTGGATCCGTGTGACACTCATTCACGCTTATCCCGCAGGTTATAAGGAAGACCTCCAAACTGGTGCAACAGTTGACCTTTGCACCTGCATACTGTAGGTGTGAAAACTCTAGAACTACAGTTCCACTGGCTCTAATAATCTTGGCCCTTTTTTCCAATTATTTCATTGAACGAAACATCAACGCCCACCCGACTGTCACGCGGTCTGCGGCGACAGAACATTTGGCGCCCCCTAGCAGGCACTCCGAGGATGGCAGGAGCGGCTGTGCGGGCGCACGCGCTAACACGCCGCGTTGCCATGGGAACCCGCTCGGCTGTGTGGGCGACGGAGGGGGCTCGTGTGCGCCGCGGCGACAGAAAGATTTAATATCAAGCGCAAACTGGATGAACACACAAAAGCAGGGCGGCTGGGTAAACCATCTGGAGGCGTGTTCGGGAGGAGCGGAGTAATGAGGGCCGCAGACCCCCGTCTTTCATCAAAGTCACGTGGAAAACGCCACGGCAAAATTTAAAAGAGCACCAAGGGTTTGTCTCAGAAAACCCATCAATACTTGACTAGGCTATAGTAATTTCATCAGCAGCATCCAACCAGAGCTTGGTTAATAACTCTCAAAAAGATCAATTCATTCAACAATAACTTGTCTGTCATACTCAAGGTAATCAAGGTAATTATTTTAGCTCCAGATCTGTAAGGTGATGCGAACAATAAATAAGTTAGCATAGAGTTTGAATTAGGACCAATGGAGGTGCACAGATTGTGATATGCTTTGTAATGAGTGGCTTCAGCTAGGCCAAACCAGTTATACAGTGCTATATGAAAGCATTGCTGAGATGAGGTTGCAATATTGCAGAAGCATTGTGATGACGTTACGTGCCAACTGGGTGACACGTTCAATAAACTGGAGCAAGGATGACAACGGCGAAATCTATTGCCCTCTCTCCGCGAAACAAAGTACCAACAACGAGCCGCGCTCTCAGAAATAGTCTCCATGGCAAGGGCATTACCATGATGACAAGTTATGGGTTTGCTTGGCAGGAGCCTCTGAGCGATGGATCTGAATTACAGCACTGCAGAAACGTTGCATAAAGAGGCCTCTGGCAGCTCTGCCTCTCTCGATGAGTAAGGGACGGACGGCTCGGGGAGACAGCGGTGTTATCCTCGCTCTCTGCTCCGCGGCTACGGAATAACGGCTGGCTCAAATCCAGCGCTCCTGCGTAGCCGTTCACATCAGCTGTGTCCCCCATAAGGAAGCAGATGTGTGTCTCTCATCAACCGTGTCCCTATAACGAAGTAGATGTGTTTCTCTCATCAGCCGTGTCCCTATAACGAAGTAGATGTGTTTCTCTCATCAGCCGTGTCCCTATAATGAAGTAGATGTGTGTCTCTCATCAGCTGTGTCCCTATAGTGAAGTAGATGTGTGTCTCTCATCAGCTGTGTCCCTATAGTGAAGTAGATGCATGTCTCTCATCAGCTGTGTCCCTATAGTGAAGTAGATGCGTGTCTCTCATCAGCTGTGTCCCTATAATGAAGTAGATGTGTGTCTCTCATCAGCTGTATCCCTATAATGAAGAAGATGTGTGTCTCTCATCAGCTGTGCCCCTATAGTGAAGTAGATGTATGTCTCTCATCAGCTGTGCCCCTATAGTGAAGTAGATGTATGTCATTCATCAACTGTGTCCCTATAATGAAGAAGATGTGTGTCTGTGTCTCTGTGATGAAGGAGATGCATCTCTTACATCAGCTGTGTCCCTATAACGAGGCATCTGTGTAGGTACAAGAGCAAAAACCCAAGCAGGGATTCCAATCCCCAACCTGTGACCCTCAGGTCCAGAGGCCACAGTCCTGTAAGATAGTGTGAAATATCAGCATTGCATCTGATCTCAGAGGAAGCTCACTGCTCAGTGCTTAAGGCCCAAGCACATAAATCATTTCTGATTGCACAGACTCCTCATTAGCATTGTTTATCTATAGCAACCATCGCTACGCCATACGAAAACACCCATCCCATACTAAAAAATTAAAGGACAATGCCTGTTACCCATAAGTCAAGGGTTACATATGTCAACTGTTTACATGTTGAATGACTGACTTTTCCTATGAGGAAATTCAGTCTTCAGTGCCCTCAAAAATGACAAAAAACCCTTTGGAAACAGTGTTCGCCCTTATTAAATACACCTCCAGTCCTGTACCCGCCGTCGTTGAATGCCTTACGAGAGTTACACGGACATTAAACTCCATTTTCTATTATGGATCTAAAACACGCGGCGTGCAATTTATGATTGTTTCAGATAGGCAGATAGAGGGAAGAATTGGACCTAATCCACGCAGAGGCTTTAAATAACAAGAGCAAATTGCATAGAAAAACACTTCTCTCTGTTTGCCATTTTTTCTCATCATTTCACGCATCTGAAATATAGCTAATTTATTACTCATCACGCTCCGCTTAGTCACAGCGCCAGGCAAACACAAACCCGGAGAATCTCTGTATTATCTGAAGGAGCATCGCAAACAGACGCATCGCTCCGGGCTGCTGTTCCGGAGGCATCAAGGAGGGCCGTTTTTACCCAAACAACTTTATCACAAGCCAGGTAAAACGCAAACCCCAACGCTTGCGGTGTACCGTGCAGGTGCTGACAGTCATGGGTATTGCCGAACACCTGTCGTTCTTCGCTCATCTCCCATCCCCCAGTTCACGAGCAACAGCTACGCGCACTGGCTGCCACGTCGTCGCTAAAGACCCCCACATTGTCAGACCATCTAACATCGTAGAAATGTGTGTAACATCTCTGTGGTGCTGTGGGAAACATTGCAACGTTGTGGTTGAAATGTTGTGAAAACGTCGCACGATTGCCGACGCTGTCTCAACACATTGATGTGACCTCTTGCCCCTTCCACACTCCTGTGTTTGTGGTTACAGAGCATTTCCATGCAAACAGTTTTCAATACAATGCTACCCTGACAACATCATAACATTGTCACAACTTAGCAGGAAATCAGCAAGAATGTTGTGTGTGATCTGAGATCACCCTTTCACAGTGTTACGAGTGAAAAAAGTCACACTTGCTTAACGTGGATTTTGTTTTTCTTGCGCCGTTGATCGGGGCAGGGTGTGTGTGCGTGTGTGTGTGTGTGTGTCTCTGTGTTTGTATGTGTGTGTGTGTGTTTATGTTTGGTGCAGTCTTCTGATACAGTTGCATCCCTGGGGTGGTCATCCATTCATACTGTACAGGAGCTGCACACACACACACACACACACACTGCATGCGTATGCACACGCGCACACGCACACACTCTCATCACGCGCTATGCAGCGAGACACTCAGACAGGGAGTCTGCCAGTGGGAGGCCACATCCTCTGGAACAGTGAAGGGCCTCATTAAGCTCCTCGGTATTATACATTGATTTCCTCAGCCTGCATTCAGCCTGCTATTGTTTGCTGTGTTACAATAAAGAACATGGTGGCTCCGCTCGGCAGTGTGCACTTTGCAGCCATGCATGTGTAAATTACTGGCTTTCTTTGATATCCTACATGGGGAGAGTGTTACATTAAACACTTTGCCTTGCTTTATCATTAAAGAGCAGTGCAGTGCCTGCAGGACCCGAGGAGTTACCACTCATTTGGCATTTGATTTCATGTTAACCTCCATTTGGAACCCCTACCAAGAAAATCAACAGTTTCAACTTCCAATCCCCTGCCACCACAGTCGGCAAATTTCACGTCTCTATGCCAACAGGAAATTCTAGAGGAAACACAGGCATATTGATAAAAATGATAATCACCATCATTAACACCGTCACCACCATCATCATCGCAGTCAACAGCACTGCCCTCTGACCTGTGCTCTCACACACACGCGAGCACACAAACACACACACACACATACACAGAAACACACACGGGCACGCACACATATACTCACATACACACACGGCCACGCACACACATACTCACATTCACACATGTGGGCATGCACACACATGCGCGCACACACACACGAAAACACACATACAAAAACATGCAGAGACATGCACAAACACACACACATACATACACACACACACACACACAACATAATAACTCATTCACATTTGCACACACACATAGCAGCGTACCACACACACAGATGAACACACACACACGCACACACTGAGCGTCAGACAGACACAGAACTGTACAGACCGGCTGTTTGTCTGGGAAGCCTGTCTTGCACAGTGGGGCTGAGATACACGCACTGAGACTGAGAAATCCATTCATATGCTCTCACACACATTCATCCGTCTCACTGACAACATATCAGACACACCACAGTCCCTTCACTACAGACACAGAGGGCGCGTTCTCACCACTTTCATCACATTTTAAATGGGTTACTATACCAAATCATCATTACTAAAATCATTTTAAAAGACTCCTAAGGTGATTACGTGAGGAATTAAAACACACGACAAGATATAGCGAGCATTATAAACCAAGCTTCTAAGTGCTATCGATTGGTTTGATTGATTGGCTGGAACTAAGCATTCTGCCATGGGGGGTTCATTTCAAATAGTAAGTATTTTGTTCCCAAAGCATTAATTCTCAACTAAATTACAAATATTTGCAAAATCACATCTAATTTACTGATCATTTTCCAGAGGACAAGCTCATGTTTTCTCCTTAAAGCATTTAAAAGCCAAGGCCACATTAGCACGCAGTCAATCTTAAGTCATAACACTGACAAGGCTATCATCCTCAAGTCACAACATCACCACAAAAAAAGAGAGAGGAAATATGTCAGCAAATATGCGGCGAGCATATGGAGTTTAAATGCCTGCGCAGAGGCTGGTGAACTTGGGACTCCACTGCCGGCGCAGACTCAAGGTTGAGGCTGGAACGTAGCCTGCTAGAATGATAACTATGTATTATCGGAGAAAGTCGGTGGTCTTGGGGGGGGGGGGGGGGTTCTCCTTGAAATAGGAGAGGGCTGAGAGTGCTCGCACCAAGGCCCTGTTCCACTTACCCTCCCATCCATGTCCAGCCCCCCACCCCCCCCCCACCCACCCACCACTGCAGTGGCCACCCAAGGGAACAGCCGCCCGGCGGTCCCAGCTGTTCTAGTTACCCTCCCATCCATGCCTGAGCTGTATGATCAGAATTAGCGGGGTGTCCGAGGCCGAGGCCGAGAAGCGGTTATGGATGGGGGCTTGCGGCCGTGGGGTTAAGGGTTCAAATCCTGCCCCCCGCGCCTCTTAGTGAGGCGTTAAACTGAACCGGCGCAGTGGATGCACGGCTACATAAATCAAGTATCCAGTAAACTTCAGGCAGCTTTGCCTTGGCAAATGAGGTCAAGAAAGGTAATTCTGCGCAAGAGCCAGGCTGTAATACCCAGCATTGGTTATTGGCTGGAATTAGAACCTCTGTTCAAATTTAAATGCAAGGTAGAGGCTGCTGTGGACGAACGTGTGTCCATCCAGGACGGTTTTACAGAAAATGTGGCATTTATGCCCGTCTAGTTGTTCTATATCTGTGCATTCAAGAGTCTTCTGCGCTGAGGGCTACACTGCAGGTACAGTACAGAACCGCACTTCCCCTCCCCTTCCCGCATCGGTGCTCTGTCCATTATAATAACCCTCTGTTTGCAGTATTCATTAACGCTATCTTCCACGTACCCCGCTATCCACTGCGAGAGCAGCCCACCACATATCCACTGCGGGAGGTGCGTTCAGAAACACCTCTAATTGTAACCCTCTTTTCTTTTAAATAAACTCACAAAACAGCGTGGGAACATGTGGCACCGCGCCACACACTAATGTCTTGAATGCACATGTCGGAAGTGGAGAGCGCTGGCGCCGTGATGCGAAGGTGTCACCGCGCCGCAGACCGCGCTGCAGGTAGAGTCGCCCGCGCTGCCTCCAGGTCCGCCCATGCCCGTGCGCCCAACTCCGGCACAGCGCCGTTTTGTCGGCGCTAAACTCATAACCCGGAGCGCAGTCACAATCTGCAGCTTTCTCACTAACATTAATATGAGAGCTGGCAAAACCATCGCGTTCGGCGTGTTAATTTACAGATAGGTAAAAAGTCAATGTCTGATATGTTATGCGTGTAAGCCAGGAGGAAGCACCTATATGCCGTACCACGGACTTACTCCGCAGCAATTCCCAGCCCGCCAATATCCGACACGGCGGGGCAGGTGCGGTCCTGCAGCCCGCGGCACGGCTGTACTGCAGGTGTGGGGACAGAGCGCCAAAGCGGTAGCTGCTGCTGCTGTTGCGGCTGGATAACGCGCCGCAGATAGAGACCAAGTGTGGCCATCGCCGATGGCCAAGTGTAGAAACATAAAATACTTGCATAAAACAGAAATATCCGCTTCTCTCTAGTACCGGGGAAGAAGCGACCAGTCAGTTCACCTTTAACGGAGCTGGGATTTCTTAGGTACACGCGCCTCAGGTACGGTACGGATATAACTGGCCAACAAGGAATGGTCTTGGAGATATATTTTCATGTTTGTTTAAATGTGCATTTTCCCCCAGAACTATTCCCTGGTAGCACTTTTACAATAAATAAAGCCAATATTACTCAGTTCAAAGTTACAAGAGCCATAACTCGGGGATTGGTTTGATTTAAGCTTCATCATATCATTCCGCTCTAAAAGACGCATGCTTCAAAAACGTATCGTGTCTAAATTCTCACGAAAGTGCTGTGTATTAAAATCTCTACAATCGGGTAATGAGTGGTTTTGCAACTATTTTTTAATTTACTTTGCGATGCAGCACACAGTACGAGGCTTGTAATTCATAATGTGCATACGGAGACGGTGATAGACTAATTTTAATATCATTCGACACTGATCATATGCATTTATTGGTGCGACGATAACGCATAATTTACAAACATTTAAAAGTCATACATTTTAAAATGTACGACAGGTAAATGTCTGGTTGTGACATGTTGCACAAATTGTTTAATACGCAGTTTCACAACGCAGTCCTAAGGATTTGTCAAGCGGGCAAGCTGTGCGCGATTTTCAAGAACGTAGCTAAATTATAACATACCGACTCCGCCGTTCAGTGTCACTCCTTTTTTAACCAACGATATCAATTCCGTTCCGAGACCTTTACAAAAATGCTTTATGTGCGAGAAGTCATCATCAGTGCCGTCGCTATACAAGAGTGAAAGATGGGGCATTTCGGGTAATTATTAATTTTGAATGAAGCAACGCGCGCTTTCCACGAATTATTACTCCAATAAAACTGTCTAACATTGACACCGCTACACCATGACTGCCTTCCAGAAAACAAAGTAGACACACGCGCATTTTAAACTGCAATACTGGATACTGGTAATTATTTTTGACAGCCTGTCTTTGAGTGTGATTACTATTTTGCCGCTGCAAATACCATTTCCATCGCGTGTTGTGCAATATTGCACATACTGCGGAGAACTGTTCTGTTTCGAGGTGGGAAAATTACTCTCACGTTGCGAGATCCTGTCTCTCTCGAGATCGCAGTGGCCCCTATTCAGTCTAGCAGTGGCAAACACGGACACGCATTCAGGGGAAATAAACGGTCAAAACGAATCAAGTTTTAATACACTATGAATAATTATAGGCTACTTACTACACCTTGGAGTAAACCGCCTCGGGTATAAATAGCATGGCTTAATACGGCAACGATAACAGCTGAGCACAGTGGTGCCAGCGATGGTGAGAAAATTGTCAAAGGTTTTTTTTTTTTTATAACAAAATCCCTAACGTGAAGAGCGAAGATGGTGCAGTGCTTTAAACGCTAGGGCGGAATGGCAGAACAGGTAACACGCCTTACCTGGGCTAGCGTGTCAGCGGCAGTCCTCGGAAAGATCGCATTTTAAACGTCAAACGGTACGTTCCGTCCCCCGTTGGCACGCATAGTATCCCTTTCTGACAGCCGCTTACCTGTAATCGCGTCTTCCTCTACTTCACAGCCGCAGCCGCATTGACACTGCAGATGACGGGCTTGTTCACAGGAATTCCAATTCCTTGATACTCCAAATGTACTATCAAGAGACGCGTGAAAAAAAAAGAATGCACTTTAAACCAATCCCGCGGGCTTCGGCTCCTCTTCCCCTTCACGCGTTTATTTTATTCCCGTTAACAGTGCTGGAGTTTACAAAAAATATGCAGGCGAATCCAGCGCAAAAAAAAAATCACGAGCAGATCTCCATCCACGCTCCCGATCAGCGAGTCCCTCTTCCACAACTACGCCGCGCTGAGGACTCCCAAACCCGGCGGCCTCGCTACACCTCCCATCCCATTCGCGGCGGCTCTCTCTCTCTCTCTCACTCTCACTCTCTCGCCTTCTCTCTCTTGCACTGAATATGTAATCGCTTTGCACAAGGGTTCCGCAGTGCTGTCGGTCGGGTGCAGGTCTCGGCGCGGACTGAGACGCGCTCGGCGAGCGGCGAGAGGGTGTTTTAAGTTTGCAGGTTCGCTGCTGACACCAAGTCGCTAGGCAGCGAGTCGCGTAGCGAGCGCAAGGACCGGCCGCCTTGTTTTACCAACCCCTCTGACTCGCCTGCAGTGACATGTCGAATCCGGGCGCTGATTGGGCTAATTGTAAAATTTCAGCGCTCGCAGTCACAGCGGCACAGTTCGAATGAATTAGAGACATATGCTGAAGCTCGCAGACGGCAAATGTAGTTCTATGTTTATGTAATGCATTCATTCCGGCGTGAAAGGGGTTGAGGGACGCCTGCGGGAATTCGGGATAATATGGTACAAGAGGTTAAAAATATATATAAGAACGGATTTGAATGTCTGATTTTAGCATAATTTTGATCAGATAAGTGTATGAAAATATATTTACAGACAATCGCAATTATTGTAACAGATGTTCGCAATTTTGTGTATAATTTCCCCCTTTACACCTGAGACACTATTTACAATATTGATCTAATACGCAGAGCTGTGATAACACAATATCAACATGATATCATGTTAACGTGTGTGTTGTGTAAATTGGACATTTTAATGCAGTGTTCTCTGAATGATTTATCGCATAAATACTTATTGTTTATGTGTGGGTACACAAAACTATTTAACAGTGATATATATAAATAGATATAAACGATAGATATAAAAAAATATATGAAATTAATAATATTAAATCATTAAATAGTGATATACATACATATATATATATATATATACATATATATAGGTAGATAGGAAGAATTTTTTTCCACCTATTTGATAATGATGACTGAAACCTTCTAAGATTATAATGTTTCTCATGATGATGGACTGGCTTATGGCTTTTCCCATACAGCCCTTCGAAGTGGCCAATGGCTATTAAAAGTATAAATACATATTTCAGTGCATTTTATGCAGTGGGTCGTTTAATTTGTTTGTCCCATTGTGTCTTACAAAACGAACTATACGACACTTTTTTATTGGCAGATGAAATTTTACGAATTTACGACTCATGCTACTTGAATACATGGGGAAATGCGTTTGAGGCAGAAACCTTACCTACGGGTATCGTCGAATAATTCGGAAAATTGTAGGTGTTACACTAATCATTTGTACTTCGGGACAGACAAACGGGGGCTAAATTCCGTTTGCCACTGCAATGTGCCTCTCGCTCGATGCTCAACGCTAGCGATCAGCACCGAGCTTCAAAAAACTGCATCATAGCCCCACCTGCAGGTCGCTTTGGCACTGCAGGGTTCAGAGGCTCTCGATGCAAATGAAATTCTGTCCCTTTTGCGTAACTACTATTTTTGAAACAATAATGTCTAAATATGTCACTGCTTACCGAAACATACCTTTGCATGGCTGAATACCACTTAACAGTTACAAGTAACGAATTGTCTACGTGCATGGTGCAATGCGACCAATATTTAAAAAAAAAGTTATTGCCTTTGAGCATAGCAACAAATAAATAGTGGAGAATAATCATTCGAAACTTAAGCACCCCTACAATTCTACAATTAATATTAAGTTACCATGTTTCCATGCGCGGTGTTGGCGATGGTTTCAGCTGATACAATCCGCAAAGGTGTGCGCGATGACCTGAAGAAACGGCCAACCGA
The DNA here is from genome assembly GCF_013368585.1 of Megalops cyprinoides. NCBI lineage: Eukaryota > Metazoa > Chordata > Actinopteri > Elopiformes > Megalopidae > Megalops > Megalops cyprinoides. The sequence goes on from NC_050605.1 coordinate 4,911,426, forward strand.
AGCAGGCGCCGCTGTCGGAACCTTGGGAATCCTGCGGGTGGAAAATGAGTCCTTCGCGAGAAATATTCAGCAGCCTGTATCTCCGCTCAGTAGCCGGAGCTGTTCAATAATTAGGTGAAGGGAGGTTGTTGAAAACTTTTCTGTGGACACGGCCTATTCTTAATGTCACGCTGACAAAAGCGTGGAATAAAATGTCTACTTCAAGAACGAATAATTCTGAAGTGACACACACGAAGGTCTTTGATGGAAACGGAATTCGAGTCAAAGCGTCATGACAACAGTTTTTGAATTCCGTTATGGATATGATTTTTAATAACTGGCTCCACAATGCGCCTTGCTAGGTTACTACCTCAACAACGTTTCTTTAAAAACGGTATGCCCCGGGTGCAGGTGTCAGGACTACTTCAAAAGGTATAACAACCGCTACCTTCGTCAGACGGCTGACAGCAAACGGTGGAACCAACGCTCTGCCCCGTTGGGCATTTAGGCTTTGGGCCATACAGAGGTTATTTAACAGATTAACTCTGAAGAAAATTGACGTTTTTTTTTCTAAATCAATATCAGGGCCATAAATCAACACAACATTTGCTAACGCGTTTAGGCGTTGAATATATATATGTAGTATTAAGTCATTGACTGAAGCATGGAAGGTCAGCTGGAGTGATCTGTAACGCTTTGTTGCTTGTGTCAGCGCCACGGTCACCCGATTTATTCCACGGCACTAAGCCCGAATGACACCAGACATCGGCAAATAAGTGACGACGCAGTTTTTACTGGGGGGGTAAAAAAAAAGTGTGAAATTTTGCAGCAGCTACCGATCGCAGCGCGTGATGATCACGCGCTCTGTCAGCCAAGAGGGAACTTCTGGTCAGAAATGCACACTGCACAAAAGCCGGTCAGACCCTGGGGTTCCTGTTATCGAGTGGTTATGGATCATGCTCTGCGTTTGCCTAAGTCACACGGCCAAAATCTGAGCAGGGAGGTGTGTGTGCGCCTGTGAGCGTGGCGTGTTGTTCAACAAAACTGCATAATTGTATGCGTAAATTTAATGCTCTTTTTCATTTGCTGCACTTATATATAAAATATTGCATATATATATATAGTTTTTAGTCCAACCCTTTAATATCCTACACCATCGCCACCATGCTCTCCCGTTCAGTGAGAGCGCAGGCCAGAAGTGAAGATTTCACACAGACACACAGCGATGTTATCAAGGGATTAACATAGCTGCAAGCAACTACAGTGTGAAGTGTCATGCGACATCTCACTTCTTAGTTGTATAGAGTGTTACAGCCAGGCATCCTGTCCTTTCATAGGCACAGAGCAGTGATACAGTGTCTTACAGTCTTACTTGCACACACAGGTAAGGAGGTAGGCTGGCAGGTGGGGGGTCCAGAAAGGAAAATTCTCTACTTGCCTTCCCTGTTCTGGAGAAAGCTTGCCCCATTCAGGCTCCAGGCAAATACTATACCAGCCTGTTCTGAGACTGCTACGGACGTTCAGGTTCTGGTCAGATGCTGCTATGGTCCATTCAGGTTCCAATCATATGCTGCTACAGTCCATTCAGGTTCTGTTCAGACATTGGCCTGTTCAGGTCTTCAGGCTCTGGTAAGATGTTGAACTGAGAGTAACACAATGGAGGAGGCTGTTTGGTAAAGCAAATTCAGTTTTCCTGATGGCCCCACATCAGCAGCCGATTGGCTGAGAAGAGGTGTAGACCTCATCCTTGGTTTTGATTAGACAAGAAGAAGGAGAACTGGCCTGACTTCATTTGCCTTGCAAACCAAGCTCACGGTCAGGGAAACGCTGTAGGACAATACATTATTGCCTAACATTTGCTTAGCAAACTTTCATATCCACAGGGACTTAAATACCTTACAGTTGTTACATTATACTGATAGATATTCACCAAGGAAATTCTGGTTAAGTATCTTGTTCAAGGGTACAAGAGCAGCAGCCCACTGGGAGATTGAACCAGCAATATTTGGGTTATAAGACCTGCTACCAGTGTGCCACACTACTACCCAGGACAGAATACAGTAATATTATTGTTCTTGTCAGAACTAAGTGGGGGTGAGCTCAGAATTTTTGTGGACAGCTGACACCTTTAATTTCCAAGGACCGTTTTGTCATTTTGTGTTAGCAACCCAGCATGACTCCCACGGATTACAGTCTGCAGAATACCTGTCTCAACACCTGTTGCTTTACCAATGCACCAGGTATCTCACTCAAGCAGATATGGGGATCGTGGGTAAAGGAAGTCTTGAAGCAAGTTTGGAATGTTCTACATGGTAGAACATAGTTGTATTTGCAATATATTCTTGGCCTGAACAACATACTGATGACATGAAACTCATTAGTCATTCCCATGACCCTCCCATTTGTTCAGCCACTATCCCACAATGCTGTTCTCCCCTGTAAGAAATATGGGTATAATGAGTGGCAGAGGGGGTATTGTCAAGGGCTTGCAGCTGCAGAGGGGCTCTGTGCCCCAAAGCTCAGAGGGATAGCATTTGCGCGCCTCCTCGAAGACATTCCTCACGTCTGCTACTGTGTTATGACACACGTCAGCGGATTTATATCTCAGAATTATACATAAAAATGTTTGCGCTCGCACCGTCTGCAATTTACAAGGAGGATTTCACAGCTGCCCGTAATATTTATTGGGCCGTCCAGGGAAGTGGGGCCAGTTGCGCAGCCGGTCTTCATAAAAGCGTCAAGCTCCTCGTTGTTCAGTCTTTACGGGATCTGATCGGCATCTTATTCCAACATCAGAGGAAACGCAGGGAACGGCATTGTCAAGCTCAGGAAGTCACTGCAGGAACGCCTGTTGGGATTGCGTCAAAAAGTCTGAACCTTTCAGCGTTTCTTGTTTGCTGAAACAGAAAATGAACGTCACACTGATATTTCACAGATTATTAATGTTTGAGTTACGCTCCATTTTAATTACATGCAGCTGAGGGGGTTCTCAATTCCATTTATAAGCTAGAGGTGTCTGGGAGTGTGTGTGTGTGTGTGTGTGTGTGTGTGTGTGTGTGCGCGTGTGCCCGCGTGTGTGTGTGCAGGTGCTAGTTTGCAGCATGCAAATGCGTTTCAGCTTGTGTATTCTTCCTCATCCGTCTCCACTGGAGTGTTTCTGTGCTGCCCGGTGTCCTGAGAGCGTCTTTTAGGAATCCTAGCTCATTACCCAGACAGACAGCTTTATTAGGATTAAAAACACCCCCGGACGGGGCACTGGGGGTTTGGAGCGTGAGGGGAGAGGAGCATGGAGCGTTTTGAAAGATCTATCAGAGTGTCCAAGCGGATTGACAAGCCCTGCACAGTGACAGTGGCTGTGTCTGCTCCCCCGAAACCAAGCACAGAAAATAACACTACCGGAGAGAAAGATGTCAAGCTCTCGAGTTTCAGTGAAAAAGCTGAGGCAGACACTGCTGCCCATTCACATCACTGGCATGACATTTCCATTCTTATTGGCTCAGACACTCCAAGAGACTTGCCTGAGCCAATCAGAGCGTATTGTTTATTCTCATCATTTATTGTTACCACAGCAATTCACTATCCCTCTCACTTTCATTTTTATCCCAAGAGTCCTTCACATCTTCTCTACTTCAGCACAAATGCAATATGTTAATTCCTACCCTTCTTTAGAGTGCAGTGTAACACAGTCACAACATTGCTGTGATGTAAGGATTATGTGTATTACATTAGCATCACACAGTTCTTTACAGGCTGTGCATCTCCTTAAGGTGCATAAACACCATCTCTACATTCCACTCTGGATAATTCAAAATGGTGAGAGCATTTCTATGCCTCTGGCATTCAAAATATGGCCCACCCCACAGCTATTACGGTTGTGTAGATGTTATTATTGTTCCGATGTTTATTTGTGTCCGCATGTTTTGAGCTTGGTCAAAACTTCCCGGTTCCCACTCTTCTAGGTTTCTTCCCTGGCATGCCTAGTGCCCTTTGGACTCTTTCCAATCTGTTTAGACCTGCCCCTCTTCTACTCATGTGTTTACAGACACACACACACACACACACACACACACACACACACGCGTGCTGCCCTCTCCAAGCCCTGGCTCATATTAAAGGTATAAAGCAAAGCAGCGTAGCCACGTCACAGCTACATCTGAGAGCCTTGTTCTCCGGCACCCCCACCCCCCACTTGGAGCAGACCGAGTGATTTATCCAGCCACAGGAATTATGGAATTCACCTCATAATATTGTTTTGATTTATCCCTCGGAAAAGTTTCAAGGTCTCTTACTTATTTCTTTTTTGCTTTCCATTCTGCTCATTTTATTTATTGAATTTTTTTTTAACTAAATTGCACTGCGCCGTGTCCAACCATTACATCAGCGTAGGGTCATCTCGGTTTTCATTTACTGTGGCTGGCCTATTTAGAGAAGACGATGAGGAACAGCCGAGGCTGATGGGAAGGCATTGTGACAAAACAGGATGGCCATCCATATCACAGCAGCAGCACCCCTGCAGTGTCACGACCGGGATGGCAAGGGCATCACGTGACATTAGCCTCGACGGTCCGTGCCGCTGCCTTTGGAGGAAGTCTCGGGGCGGCTTTCCGTGACCGCAGGAAAAAGGAAGTGGAAGGAACAATGCAATTGGCCCCTCGGTTCCAGTCGTGTTAACGGGCAGCGCGTGGCGCTCCATTATGGTGGCGAAAACCAACAGAGGGGGGCCGGGCCCCGTGGAGCGACACGGAAAGATTAATATCCTCCTCCTCGCACGTCTCCCCTGCCTCATTGTTTTCAATAAAGTGCCAGCGCTGCCCATTACATAATCCCATTTGTGATTTGGGATCAAGAGTTTAATGTAATCAATGACTATTAGAATCTCTCCCTATCGATCAAAGGAAGAGATATGATCTCTTCGTCTCCCTCTCCTTAGATCATAATCTGTCCACCAACCCCTTCCCCCCACCCCACCCCACCCCCCCCATTTTTTATTGCGTTACGCTGGCATTAATAGACAGGCCGTCGCTTGTGGATGTAGTCGCGGATAATTTTTCACTCCTAACAGTGTGTTTCAGACCAATTAGGGATAGCTTCCCGAAGCAGGCCTCGTTCCGGTCTAGAAGCGGTGAGCGTTCCCGAAAAAATACGGGGAACATCAAAATAAGGGAGATTATTAAGCGGCGCGCCCCCGAGGTGGGACGTTTCAGGACCAGCCAGGCAGCAGGGGAAGCCGTGGGGTTGTCGTCGCCGTGACCGTTCCCGTCAGGGGCGAGCCAGGCTCTGTGAAGAACAGAAGATTAATTACGGTAAACAGGGCCGGGAGAGAGCAATGGTGCACATTACTCCTCACTCAGAGAGGGGCAGGGGAGCTACGGCGATGTTTATCGCAAGTGCCACCGTGTAGGACTCTGATGAGACCCCACTCACTCCGCTGCAGGTGGACGTACCACACGTAACACGTTTTTGTCGGATTATATTCTGTAGCGACGTGGGTCTGCTGCATAAAGGTGTAGAGTCTGTAAAAGGGCAGTGGGAGAGAGAGCAAGAAGCAGTGAGCTGGGGCTCAATGGCAGGGCGCTGTTGTCACGGGCCCAAATAGCAGATCGTCTCAGAGCAACACAGGTGACGTTCCTCAGTAGGCCATCACTGCTTGGGTAAAGATTTTGGGGCGATTCCCGTGTTCATGTAGAACTTCAGGTGAGTGATTCTCCTGTGTTCAGGTAAAATGCTGAGATGAGGAGCTTTGGGTGTGTCAGTCTCTGCTGTTTTAAGATAAACTTACAGGCAAGCAAGTCTCCTGTTTTGAGATGAACCTTCAGGTAAGTGAGTGTCTGCTGTGTTTGTGTAGAACTTCAGGTAAATGAATCTCTGAGGTTAGCCTTATTTGCAAAAGGTCTAAATCTCAACTCTAAACATACTCAGTTTTATCCAGACCCTCTTCAGACTAGAGGAGTTATGGTTTGACAGGCATCACAGAACAGGTACAGCAGGATAGGAAGTAAGACAGGTCTGATTGGACAGGCCTCCCATAATGCTTTGCAGCTGCTCCCTGCATCCCCTCAGTGTGCGTCTGCAGGAGGGAAGGAGCGCGGGGACAATCGACGAAAGGCAATCTCGCTCGCCGAGACTCCGTGAGAATTGAGCTCATGAACGCGCTCATTACCTGTGGCAGAACGTGTCAAAGCAGGGGATTGTGGGAGAAACTTCGCCCTGCACAGCGATGCTGCAGATCCACGAACCCAAGCTAGACGAGGGTCGGGCGTACCACATTAGACCAAAGCATCGCCAAATCGATGTGCGTATCACACGATGGTTTGGAAAAGAAACACAAGACAATCAAAATGTCTGGAGAGTTATGACTCAGCAGTGTAGATAACCGTACTTAATAAATGAATTTAGCTCCAGTAAATGGCAGCAATCATATAAAGAAGCTTCTCTTTCAAGGCTGGGATTGTGGTCGTCACAGATCTACAGAGAGAGGGAATACGTGTGAGTGCATGAGTGTGTGGGTCACCATGCTTGGACAGGGTAGAGGACAGACTCGTTCTGATAACGCAGACAGGCATGCACACACAGACACACACACACACACACACACACAGGAACACACACACAGGTACCATGTAAATAAAGAGCTCACTATTGATTCCACTGCACTTTGTTGAAGCCTTAGAGTATTCCCCTTAATGAAATAATACCTTCTGTTTTATTGACTCATTGTGTGTATCCAGAAAGTGGCAGACTCCGTTTTTTTTAACAGTTAGACCTAATTTCTTTTTTAAGCAACATCCATGCCTTGATAACATTCTGAATTCATTCCATTTCGATGTAAATTAACCAGGGAATTGACTAGTTATTTCGGAGTCTCCTTCATGGCACGCGGCCCCCGAAGAGTGCAAATTTCATTTAGCCCAATTCGATTTATTACACTGATTCTATAGATGTATTAAAAAGGTTTTTGGATGAGCACATATTTGACCTCATAATTGGAAACGCATAACCGTTTTTTTTTTCTCATCTCCATTTCTTATGCGATTGCTTCCCCATTCAGTAAATAAAATATGGAGGAATCATTGAAGGTTTCCCCTTTGTTCCACGCCGCTCCATGGGGCTGGCTCATCCCTCTGCTTCTGGAGTCTGCCTGCGCGCGGAGGATAATGAAACAGAACTAACACGGGGGGCTCTGAGGGTCCGCCATCTTCTTGAATGAAGTGAGGAGGCCGAGCACCGGCCTCAGACGGTACTATTCCGCTAATGCCTTTGGACACCTCTTAGCAACATTCGATAATCAATCCCCCTTGCTCTGGCGCTGTACTGCCCCCCCCCAATACCCCCCACTGCAGCAAGACTTGTACGGAGTTGGAGACTTCAGACGCTGTTGCTTAAATTTCACACCCACTCGAAAAAAAAATTAAAAATTAAAACTTGGGATCAAATATTAAGCACTGGCTGCCAGCCTCACGTACGCATGCACACACATGGCCTCTCTCTGTAATATGCGCTGTGTACAGTGCGTTGGTACAGTGCTCTGGTTGGTACAGTTGGGAACCCGTGCACAAAGAGGAGCCTTATCATAGCATAACACAGAAGAGTTCTGCCACATACCAGCTCAACACACGCACTCACACGTACGCACACAGTCACACACATGCCCATAAAAAGACATGAACACACACATACACACATTAAAGCGCGCGTACACACACACACACGCTCATAAAAAGGCATGAACACACAAACACATTAAAGCACACACACAGGAGTAATCACACACAATCATAAAAAGGTTTGAACACAGACATATGCACATTAAAGTGTGCACACACACACACACACACACAAACACACGCTCATAATGCTGAGGCGAGCACACACACATACACTCACAACAGGCCAAGCAGCAGTACTCCATGACCTGAGGCAGTTCTCATTCTGATCATTCTGTCAGAACAAAAGATACGCTGATTTCCTTCTCATTCTCCCTCTGAGAAAAAAAAGGGGAATTAAAGACAGCCAGAGAGGGAGGGAGGGAGGGAGGGACAGAGAGAGAGATGGTGGGGGTGGAAATGCGGGGACAGAGGGGGAAAAGAAAGACAGAGAGCTAGAAGAGCCATTAAGGGACGAAGAGGGAGAGAGATGAGGAGTGGAAGGTGAAGGGAGACTGGACTTAGCAGTCCTAGTTTATGGTGTGGTTGTGTGTGTGTGGGGGGGGGGCATTGAGTTTGAGGAGAAGCTAGCAGAGCACCTATCTGGCGCACCTGTCCATGTTAATGGGGATAAAGTGGCGTCACGCTCTGCAGCTGTCGAGGAGGTTGTTGTGAGCAATTCGGAGTCAATTGAGTGAGAAGAAATAAATAAGTAGATAATACAATTTATGGGTGGCTGCTTCTGTTCTGCAGACCCTGATTACAGGGGCAGCGTTTCTGCTGTACTTGAGCTGGTAATAACTGCACATAGCCAGGAATGCAAACACACACACGCATGCACACACACACACACACGCACACGCACACGCACACGCACACGCACACATGCACACACACACACACACACACACACACAGACACACACATGCACGCATACACATACACACACACACACACACACACACACACACACACACACACACACACACGCACACGCACACACGCTCACACACACACACATGCACACATGCAAACCCACACACACTCACACACGTACGTACACGCACGTACACACAGACAAACACATGAGCACGTGCACACACACACACACACACACACAATCTGGAAATATGAATCCATTTGTAATGGGGAGGGGGGGTGACTGTGCGGGATAGATTCCGAAAAAGAGAATCACTGCTGCTACTATGCCCCTGGTTGTGTTAGAGGTATACTAGCAGCAGTGGTGCTTGTTAGAGCTATGATGAAGAGTGTAATGTATTACAGGTGTAATAAACAACACGTGTTAGAGATATAACACTGATGTGTTCGGTTTCAGAGGTGTGATAGCAGCAATGTTGTATCGTAAAGGTGTCACAAATATCAGTGGTGTGTATTACAGGTGTAATCAACCACACGTTACAAGTATGACACTTCCATGTTGTGGTCTAGAGGTGTGTATGTTAAAGGTGTAATAAATATCAGTGTTGTATATTACATGTGTAATAAACACTACTGTCACGTGTTGAGGTGTAATAAACATCCATGTTACGTATTACAGGTGGAATAAACAGGATTGTTGCGTGTGAAAGGTGTAATACAGCCATGCGGTGTGTTAGGGGAGTAACTGCAGACGCTGTTGCGTGTAAGTGTTGCGTGATGGAAGAGCAATCCCGGCACAGCAGTTTCAGAGGTGTAACAATGCGTGTATCAGAGGTGTAACACAAACAGCGTTTTGTGTTTGCAGCGCAAAAACAGCTCGCCGCATGTAACAGTCATGTTCGCCACGTTCCTTCCTCCCCGTCACGCCTCTGACAGGCGTGTGACGTTCCCGCGGGGTGCCGCGGCAGGCGTCATATTGATCGCGGGGGGGGGGGGGTTGCGACTCGAGGAAGAAAGCGCTGTGTCTTTGGGGGGTTAATGGGGAGCACGCCGCTGTTTTCTGGCCCAGGACACGGGGCGGGAGGTTATTCCTTTCAATTTACTCCCCGCCCCGCCGCTGAGTGACAGGTCCATACAGGGCTTACTCTACTGGGCATTGTTGCCGGCGCGCTGGCATGTATATTTCATTCTCAGAGTATGTGCAGGTGTCAGGGCAGGGAGTCGGCATTTGACGGTCAGTAATAAAAATCCCCCCCCCCCCCTTTTTCCCTGTGAACGCGTGTGTCCGTGTTGCGTGTGCTGGCTGTGTGTTTCCCTGGCAGGAGCGGAACGATCCGGAATCTTTGGCGTCTTTCTCGCGTAGGTGGAGAGGCGGCTCGCTGTGGCAGTGGAGGGGTCCCAGGCGGATGGCGGATTAGCGGATGGGGGAGCACAAACAGCGTGTTTCACCAATCAAACATCAATACAGCGGGAAGGGGGGGGGCCTGTGGTGAAGGGGTGGAGGGGGGGGTTCTGCCAGCACAGCCTGGAGGGCGTGATTTGTTCCGTTCCATGTTCAACATGAAAGGCCTTTGTGCAGTGTGCGGAGATGGGATGGGGGTTGTTTGCAAAATCCAATCATTCTGGTCACTTGGTTTTTGGGGGAGGTGTCGGAGGGGGGGGGGGGGGGTGTACACAAAGGCACACAATCGTCCTTTGGTGGAAATGGGCGCGTCCGCTTTTCCAATTCGATTAAAGACAACGTTGTTCAGCGCAGATAAAGCTCCGTCCGCTTCCCCTGACCCCCCCTGGCGAGGCCCCCCGAAGGTCCGCGAAAAGCCGGTGAGAACATTGATAAGAGAAATGTCATTTATTCGAAGGGTTAACCTACATCCGAACGCTGTCGTAATCAAAATCAATAATCACCTCAGGACAAAAAAAAAACAGAAAAGAAAAAAAAACACAACAAGCTAATAACCGGATGTTAATGAGCTCTAGAGAAGGTCAAGTCTAAACAAAAGATTTCCCCTCATAAATATTTAACTGTGATTACCATTACAGGAACAGGTAATTAAGTCATCAGAAAGGAGGCTCGTTCAGGACAGACAATGGGCTTGGCGCGGCTTGATTAGCTCTCTCGGAGATTAGTTCACTTGAGTGAAGCATCCTTGCACGCAGGCTAATGAGCCTCTGAGCCGACCTGGGCGGGTTTGGATGCCCCCCCCCCCCCCCCCCCCCCCGCCCCAAACATCGCCCTGGACCGGAACCCGACCTGAAAACTAAACCAGGGTCAGGCTGTCATTGACTATGAGACCACGCGGTCGCAGACTGCCACGCGGTCAAACACTGCCGCTGACCTTGCCCTCGCACGGTCGCAGACCGCCATCGACCCCCGTGTCTGCGCCCCCTGGGCCCCCGCCACGGTGGCGGCCTCGCGATTCGTCTCGCCGATCCATCCTCCCCCGCCCCGTCGCTGGGAACGACCGCGTGACGAGGGGACCCCGTCGGTTCGATGTCACCACTGTCATCTCTGTCCAAATGATCTTTAACTTCCCGCAATCTTTCATCTCTCGGCCGTGTTTTCCATTCTGATTCCGCTCGGCGTTTCAAACGACATCACAGGTGCAGATGTTCCCAAATGCGAACAGGGACAGGCATATAACTGCACATAATCCTGAACATCACAGCACTACATCAGCATCAGCTTAACTGTCAAACATTAAATCTGAAATGTACAAAATATATTTATAAACATCATACATCATTCCACAAAAGACTACAACAGAAACTACAACCTCTGTCACATATATATTACAGTATATTTTTCCAAGCTGCAGAAAATAGGCACATTTGTCAACACGTGTATTAAATTTCATGCACAAACATACCAATGTATATATCATGCAATATGCGCCGTTTTGAGACGCGATAAAATATATTTAATACATCAGAGATTTTCCATTCTAGGGGGGAGGGAAGGAGAGAAATGGAGTATGTTTCCATTTGCAGAGGAAGCCTGGTTTTAAGGAGAGGGAGCACTCTGGAGCATGATTCAGAAACAGGGGAGTGCAGCCGTTGGCGGGGGGGAGGGGGTCATTCAGAGAGGGAGAGGGAGAGAGAGGGAGAGAAATCGTTTTCACGGCCATAGGGATCAGGTAAACTGGGATCCCATTTTCCGGCTGGAAGGATTTCTGCTGGTCTCTCTAACAGGTTTAGTGGCCCACTGGCTCATAAGATTAATACGCTTCTGACCCGTGGTATATTTGGTATATTTGTGTGTGTTTTTTTTCCTGAATCGGACTCGTTTTATTCGCGCGGTGATTTGTGCTTGCCTTTCTGGGACCAGGGAGGCGAGGACAGACACATGGGTTTTGGACGGACAGGGCCACTTGCAGGCCACCCTCAAGGTCACCGCCCCACTCGGGCAAAACACTATCTTGGCACTGACGCTGAAGTTCATTACTGTGTTCTGATCTCGGGGAGGGGGGGGGGGGTGATGTTTATCGATCTCTATACAAACATTGCCTGGATCTGTAGGAGAAGTATAGATTCAGCTTCACGCAAGAGTGTGTGTGTGAGCGTGTGTGTGTGTGAGCGCGCATGTGTGTGTGCGTGTGTGAAGTGTGCGTGAAGGACATTTGTGCCTCGCGTGTGCGCGTGTGTGTGTAAGAACGCTTTCATGCCTGTGTGTGCATGCTTGGCTTCTTGTGACACGAAGCAGACGAGACGTCAAAGTCAATCACCGGTCCTCTGACCCACTTTGGCCCCGTAATTCTGCAGCAAGCTGCACAGAGACAGTACTACCGTCTTTGATTCAGTGCAACAGGGGACTGAGTCCATTGCATACCGGCGCTACTGCAGACATTGTAACAGCAGCACATCATTGCCTTCCAGCGGCGACGTCCGGCTCTGATATGATCAAAGCACCACTGCATCCCTCTCAAAGCTCAGCAAGCAAGTCAGCCAAACCGACGAACAAGCAAAGGCTCAATAAAGAGAAATCCCTGCTTGATAATGAAGTGAATTAAGGGACACTGGCCTTGTCACACAGGGCTGATAAGGATCAGCTGAAGAGCTAATGCATCGGAGCCTCTCCCAGCCACTCTCATCTGTTATTGGGCAATCATATCCCTCCAGCCGGCCTCCCATTGGTCCACATTACGACAGTGGGATTATGGTTCTTGCATTACTTAGCCGTGTTCAATTCACCCCGCACACTCCAAACCCTATGCAGAATTACATGATCTCCAATTAAAATAAATGTTGCAGGGAAACTTAACAGGTCAATTAGAGTAACCTTTGAGTAGAAAAAAATGTGTTTTAAATCTTACGGACAAATTTATACCGGGCCTTACACGAATGTAGAGGTTACATATGCAAGGTGTACGTATCCTGCTGGTAATATTAATGTTGTTTCTGGAATAATTATGCAGGTTCTGATTGGCGGCAGGGCTAAGATCGGAGAGGCCGCTGATAGAGAGAGAGGAGAGAGGCGCGGAGTTAATAAATAATTGGAGGAAGATGTTGGAGGATGTTGCGGCGTGATGAATTGAGCCATCAGGCTAACGGGGCCGGTGGAGGGGGCTGCCATCTGCCTCGCCATCAAAATAATGAACTGCGTGTCGCCAGCACGCCTCAGCCCTCCAAAACAGAGGCGCGTAACGGGAGCGGGTCTTCTAGTGTGTGTGCGGGTGCGTGCGTGCGTCTGTGTATATGTGTGTGTGTGTGAGTGTGTGTGACGGTCTGCCCTGGAGCGCAGATCTGGGGACTCCTCCGAACAGACGTTTCACACCTCATTGGCCGCCGAAGAAGCGCCGCTCTCTGGGGCTCGCCCCGCCTCGCGTTCACGGGACCGGAGTGCTGATTCGACAGGTTTCATTGGCAAACCGTGCAGATTCGCACACATCACAGAAAGAGAGTAAAAGAGAGAGAGAAAGAGGGAAGGAGAGAGAGAGAGAGAGAGAGAGAGAGAGAGAGAGATGGAAGGAGGGAAAAGGAGGAGAGAGGCAGAGGGAGGAAGAGATAGTGAACTTCAAATCCTGTCATGTTTAGTCAGGCAAGCGTGATGAACTTTTTTGACTGATTTTTGTTATCTCAGCTGCTGGTTTTGCTTACAGATAACATTTTTAAAATTACTTTCTGTATTCAACCTCTAGTGTTTCATGTGAAGCACCTGCCTTTAACGTGGTGTCTCTCTGAATATGGCGGGAGAATGCAGCTGTCCATGAGAGCATCTGACAGCTTTGTCAATAAAACGCCAAAAGCAAGCGAGGAGAGGGCTTGATTGGGGAATCCCATCATGCTTTGCCCGCCGCTCAGGCCGGAGCGACCGGCGACTCCCAGAGCGCCGGGAGGCTGAGAGCCTAATCCCCCTCCGCGGAGTGGCTCTCATCGATTTCAGAGAGAAGGAGAACAAATCTGTGGAAGGACAGCAGTTTCGCAGCGGACAGTGGGCCCGCAATCGGGGCAAGCCATCAGAGGAGCGAGGGAGAGAGGGAGGGAGATAGAGGCCAGAGAAAGAAGGGGATATGGAGAGATAGAGTGGGGGGCTTGGGAGAGAAAGAGAGAGCGAGACGTGCTGTTTCAGTTTAACCGTTCTCTCTCCAGAGCAAAGCGGGATCGTGGAAGCCCAGACAATGAGAGGTGAGAGCGTTGCGTAAGAGAGGTGCAGAGACGGATTCACCTTTGAGTCGCCGATATCATCTTTACAATGGTGTGAGAGCGAGAGGGAGGGAGAGAGGGAGGGAGAGAGAGAGGCGGGAGGGAGGGGGTGCGTGGGACAGATAAGCACCCAGCTCTGGATCTGATAAACACGGCGAATGGATGAAGAATGGGAGATTACACAGAGCGGGAAGAGAATGAAAGGATTGCTCTGGGAAGAGGACAGAGGGGCTGGGGGGGGTTACAGGGGATTCTCCTTTAAAAGGATGCGCCCGTTGTGCGCCGACTGTGCCAGGCAAACTGAAGAGCGCATACTGAAGGGGGGCTGGCGGCAAAATTAAAAAGAGAGAGATGAGAGGATTACACACATGGAAGCAAAGGGAATGGGAAGCTCAGACACACGTCACCATATCCCCTCCTCTCTCTGAATCTCTCTCTCTCATTCTCTCCTGGCAATATCCTGAAACCGTTTCTGGATTGGCCCGCCATGTGATGTAATTCTGACCCCTTTATAGAACCGCGGTCCAAAGTTGCAGAGTGGAAGGGTGGCTGGACCGTGGCTATAGCCAAATGTCCCAGGACTACTGATCATTCCTGCTTCCTGGTTTCCTACAGGCATGTCCCTGAGGAGCACATTTCCTCCTTTGGGAATGTTGAGATGGCAAAGTATGTTCCTGATATACTAGAGCAGTGTTTCTCAACCCTCTCCTGGAGGACCACCTGCCCTGCATGTTTTAGATCTCTCCCTGCTCCAACACAGCTGATTCAAATGATCAACTCGTTATGAACTCCTGAAGCTGCTTAATGACAAGCTGATCATTTGAATCAGCTGTGTTGGAGCAGGGAGAGATCTAAAACATGCAGGGCAGGGGGTACTCCAGGAGAGGGTTGAGAAACACTGTACTAGAGCATGTGTATAGTAAGCTGTATATGACAAACATTTGGTTATTATGCCAAGGATAAACTATACAAACTGACAAGTTAATTACCACAACCTGGTAGCAAGGAAATATTACAGCTTCCTATATATAGATACTATATGGACAAAAGTATTTGGCCACACCTGTTTTTCAGGGTTTAGGCTAGGCCCCTTATCTCCACTGAAGGGCAATCTTAATGCTTCAGCATACCAAGATATTTTGCACAATGCTATGCTTCCAACTTTGTGGCAACAGTTTGGGGAAGGCCCTTTTCTGTTCCAACATGACTGTGCCCCAATGCACAAAGCAAGGACTATAAAGACATGGTTTGATGAGTTTGGTGTGGAAGAACTTGACTGGCCCGCACAGAGCCCTGACCTCAACCCCATCGAGCAACTTTGGGATGAACTGGAACGGAGATTGCGAGCCAACGTCAGTGCCTGACCTCATAAATGCTCTACAGAATGAATGAGCACAAATTCCCACAGAAACATTCCAAAATCTTGTGGAAAGCCTTCCAAGAAGAGTGGACGCTGTTATAGCTGCAAAAGGGGGACCAACTCCATATTAAAGTATATGTATTTGAATACAATGTCATTACAATGTAACGGTCAGGCATCCGAATACTTTTGTCCATATAGTGTATATGAATAGATTTGAAAATGCATATAGCAACATAGAAGAAATTCACTATAACAGAGAGAATTAAAACCATGTGCCATCCAGAGCCAGAAACATTGTGTCCATGGATGTGTAACGTGATGAAATGGGAACTGGTTGTTTGGTCGCTGGGGAACTTGCGGTCAATCCAGGGAGACAGAAAGGGTTGGCCGCTAAGTACAGAAGGACAGCACTGAGCTTACACAGACGGATTAGACCAGCTCTGTGTTAATCACAGGAAAAGGGAGTCACGGACACACAATACCCATCTGGCAAGGTCAACCAAATACATCAATTCCCACACTCCTCCGTAAAGGAAGGAAAATAAAACTGCGCACACGGCCACAGGAATGCCACCAGTCACTAGATGGTTTTCATTGCTTCCAGTTCTTTGTTCCGGCAGCTACGCCGGGTGAAAATGAAACGGTCATCTCCTATTGTGCTAATCATTAGCCGCACGTGGTGCTGAAGCACTGGGCTGTTTGGACACCGACTTTAATTCTTGCATTTCGAATGCCTCCGCTTTGTATTATTCCATGTGTGAAAGTCGGCGGCATGGGCTGACAGTTCATTAGAAGGCGAGACACTACTGGTGAAGGTTGAGCTTCACGGACGTGGCTGTCATCACGTTCAATCCCTGATAATTATCTCACTTTCACATGCCAGACTGCAGTACCAGTACATCCTCCAGTCACTACACTTTGATTTCCAGAAGGCTTTATGAGTTGTGTTGAGCTATTGTCCTAGATTAACCCCATTGTATGACAACTTGTTTTTAATTGTTCTAATAAATGAAACATATAAACCTGCTACGGTGATGGTGCTGACTTGGAGCACTGCGCATTGAGGTGTTAGCAGTGAAGGTGCGATATCTGTTTGACCCCCCCAGTTGTACTTAAGTCCTTCTGTGATGTGTGTTCTTGCCTTAATCGGACCCGATGGTCCATTGCATGCTTGTGTGTCATTTCTTTGTAATGAAGGTTTTACGTTTTATTCATCATCTCGTCACTGAATTACCTATCCTGTTAAGAGCTTTTGATTGGTACATCCTTTTATGTGCAAAAACAGAAAAAAAAACTCAGAAATGATCACAAAAAAAGCCTTGCTATATGGACAGGACAGCCCAGTTGGGGGCCTCAGAACATTAGTGTCATACCCCCGTTACTGGTCACATCCTCAGTCAGAGAGAAGACTCTGTCTTCGTCATTAGGGAGTGATGTCATCAAAAAGAGAGATAAAGACAACATGAGCTGAAGGCCTGATGTCATTGTTTCCGGACACCTCATAGGGGGTTTTAATGACCATCTCCAGGAGGGGGGGGGGGGGGGGGGGGGGGGGGTCAGTGTGATTCAGAGAAGGAGCAGGAGATCACACACACACACACAAACACACACACACCTGCTGACCTCATCATTTCCTCCCCTTTTTCACCTATTCACACAAAACCAGAAGGGAATGCAATTTCACAGCTGGCCATGCTTTCAATCGTGTGATCTTTAAAAATTAGTTTTATTCTTCAGTAGCGCATGTCTGAAAGGCAGGGTGACTCAGTTCTAGCTCTTGTTTCAGATCACCTGAGACACTAAGACCCTGAATATAGGAGAAATCAGCACTGGTATGCTCATACACATAGTAATGTGGCTTGATCAGAGGGAGCTCACCCCCTTCAGGCAGTGGTAGTTGTGACAGGCAAGGTGAGATCGCCCCCTTCAGGCTGTTAGAAACATGGAGGTCACTGTAGACAGGCAGACGTGTCCAAAAAGATAAATTCACACTGAGACGTCGTCATGCCAGAGGCTGGCCACTGGCTTTTTCAACATTTTACACAGGCCTGAAGACACTGGAGAGTATTTTCCTGACTATAGGCTTAAGGAGAAGCGCGTGTGTGTGCGCACGCGCACACACACACACACACACACACACACACACACACACACTAATCTTCAGCAGTACATGCAGTGCTAGGGGCAGAGGACAGCATAGTGAAATCAGGGCGATTCCCAGGGACTGTGAGAGGAATAAGGAGGGAAAATCTGCCTAGTAACCATGAAATTTACAACACGACTACAAGATTTACAGTAAATCCTCAGGGGGATTGAGCCTTCCCACTTTTAATGTCTCCAGTCTCATTGGAGCAGTTTAAGCATGCCAGTTAGTTCAGATCTGAGGACTAAATTTAAGCTTCTGAGAGAGAGTGATAAGAGTATTTCAGACAGGACCTCAGGGAGAAATATACCTCTGTTCTCTGTGATGGACATGGTTCTTACTGTGAAATATGGACTTGTGTTTTCTGTTCCGGACATGGTTCTTACTGGGGAGGATCACACTTCTTTTCTCTGTTATGGACATGGTTTTTATTGTGAAAGATGCACTTCTGTTCTCTGTGATGGACATGGTTTTCACTGTTCTTTGTGATGGACCTGGTTTTCATTGGGAAGGAAAATTTCTGTTCTCTGTGATGGATATGATTCTAACCATGACGTATGCATTTCTGTTCTCTGTGAGGAACACACTCTCAGAGAGGGCAGAGCAGTCCTCTTTGAGCTCAGTGAGGGACGCGCTTTGTGACGTGCCCATGATCTGTGAAAGACACACTCCTTTGGGGGGGGGGGGGTGCCTGTTCCTTCTGTGATCTGTGAATGATACATTTCTCTTTTGTGCTCTGTGAGGGACACACCCTGTGAGGAAGTCATTCCCATTCTCTGTGCTCAGTGAGGGACAGACTTTTTGAAGGCGACATGCCTGTTCTTTCTGCGATCTGTGAAAGACACACCTCTCTTTTGTGCTCTGTGAGGGACGAACCGCGAGGGAGTCATTCCCGTTCTCCCTGTGCTCTGTGAAGGACGCGCTCCCGTCCTCTCTGTTACAGAGCCTCCGCGGTCCCGCAGAGACCCTCACCGAGACAAAGGAAAGGCCCTCCAGTGAGATCCGACAAAGGAAAAAAAAAACACACATTCAGACACGGGCGCGTGTGCAGAGAATGTATTATTGATAGGACATGTTCAGTGGCAATTACAACATATTTTCATTGTTTTTTCCTCATGTGCCAGACTGGTTGCGGATCATCGTGCAGATCAAAACAAAGCAAGCGACTATGCCTTCAACATCGCGCGCACACACACACACACACACAGACGGGATGAACAGCGAATGCCCAAAAGGAAGCAGAACCGTCACAATAAGCGAAACACGCACACGCAGACAAAAAGAACTGTTTTATTCCCGATGCGTGGTGAAGGAGAGAAAGAGGAAGTGTGGAAGGGCCCTGCTGCTGGGTGCTGCTGGTATCGTCTGGTAGGGGTTCCCTCGGATTGGTTTCAACAGACGGGCCTGCTTTCTTGCACACTGGAACCGGACCGGACGCTTGGTCTGCTTCCAGATGTCGCAGGGAATGAGTGTTTTGTGTTGCGTTACAGATCTCCTGTGTGGCGGTGAAGCAATTACACCCCCCCCTGCTCCAACCCCATGTTGAGTAGCTAGGTTGGGAGGGAGCAGGGAGTCGCGACCCTGTTCTCTCTTCCTTGTAGAGCAAGGGGAGAGAGACAGGGGGGTGGGATAGAGTGCGGTGAACCTGTTCTCCTGCTGGGGAGTATGCAGCGGGTGGCGGGCAGTGAACCTAATTCCCCTAAAAGAAGGGAGAGGTAGACAGGGAGTAGTGAGAAGTAAACCTATTGACCTTTACAAGAAGGGAGAGGTAGACAGGAAGTAGTGGAACGTGAACATATTTTCCCTTTACAAACGAGGGAGAAATAGACAGGCAGTAGTGGGAAGTGAACCTATTTCCTCTTTGTAAAGAAGGGAGAGGTAGACAGGGAGTAGTGGGAAGTGAACTGGTTCCCCCCTCGCGGAGTAGAGAGAGGTGGACAGAGAGCAGCGGGTCGTGAACCTAATCCCCCCCCCGGTGGAGCAAGGACAGGCAAACGGGTAGCCGGGGATCCCTCCTTCTGGCTGCTTTGTTCTGAGTCTCTGGTCTGGTCTCCTGGGTCGGGTGTGTCTCTGGTCGTGACTGTCCTCCTCCTGGTCAATAACGGTAACGCCATCGCAAAAAAAGAGGCGCGGCTGCTCCTTGATAGCGCAGGGCGCTAACCTCCTGTCCTCATCTTGTTCTGTGGAGAAAAAGACAAGAGAGAACACTCACAGGGTGAGAGAGGGCGGGATGGACAAAGAGAGGGTGGGAAGGAGGGAGGTCAAGAGGGAGGAAGGTATAAAGGGAGAGAAAGGGAGGTAGAGAGGGGGAGAGAGAGCAAAAGAGAGAGACAGGAAGGTGCAGACAGAGGCATAAGAAGTGAGAGGGAGGCAGGGAGAAAGAGAGAGGAAAGTAAGGAGAGAGTAGGGTTGTAGGATAAAGAGGGAGAAAGAAGAAGGTAGAGAGGGAGAGAGGGGAGGTTAGAGGCAGAGAGGGAGGGAGGGATGTAGAGACCAACGGAGAGCGAGAGAGGAGAGGTATAGAGAGAGAGAGAGAGGCAGAGAGAGCCAGTGTGCTCCATGCTGGCGATAAGCGTGGCCACCTATTCCTGTCACGCAGGCCTCCCTGTCGATATGCATTTGATACAGGCTATTGCATTTGATATCAGGGAATATAACTCCCACAATGCCGAGGGCCGTGATGGGCTGACGCAGGGGAGGGAGGGAGGCCGAGAGAAGGGGAGTGAAAGAGAGATGTTAAAGAAGCATGAATTGAGAGGGGGAAGTGTACAGAGACCGGGGGGGGGGGGGGGTGGAGGGATAAAGGCAAACAGCAATTAGACTGCTATGCTTATTTCACCTCGCTACCCACCCACCATCGAGCGGTTCATTTTCAAGCTCGCATTAAATTTATCCCCAGTCGATGGGCCTGGTGTTCAACAACCTGAGCGGGATCTATTTAATTACCCGAACGGGGTAAACAACTCCGATCCCACTTCGCTGAGTTTAAATCTTTCTGCCAGGCTGAAGCAGGCTGAAGCAGGCTTCGGCAAGGCGGTCACACCCCGCTTAAAAAGACCTTTCAAGAGACGACGAGTTCAGGGAAAGAAAAAAAAAAAAAAAAACTCCTCGGGTGACAGGCGGGGGTCTGATCCAAAGGTCGAACCCGACAAACTCCAGCGGCGGTCAAGGGCAATGCCGGCGCCATCAGACAGTCTCAAGTCTCAGACAGGCCGAGGCTGCGGTCCCCTCGAGCCAAGAACCCTGCCTTTCAACCTCCACCACGAGAGCACGGTTACATAAATGGATTATGGAGAGAGCAAAACGCGGGCATGTAAGAGCTGTCTGATTACAAGGGCAAGGAGAAAGGCACCTGTTAAGCACTTTCCCCCGTAACTCTCAGTCCAAACACTGGTTTTAGCTCTTGGCTCATTGCTGGCCGGAGCAATTTCAATAATCCTTACACTTCCAGCGGGCTCTTCAGAGGGAGAGAAAAAAAATATCCAAATAAAAAATTAATTTGGGTTAATTATAATTAAATTTACTGCAATAATGCATCTACTACTTTTATGTCTTAATGATGATGAATTACTCAAATCAGTCAGAAAGGCAGAAGACTGGAGGCTTGTAATTAATTACATAGGCTGCAGATGTCCCGTCTGATGTGCTGTTATTTATACCAAGTTTACTTATGGTGTTGATGGCAATTCTGAGCGCGAGACGGAGACACATCTCCCGGCATTTCCTGAGCCTTCTGTTTCTGGCCAGAAGTTTAGTATAGTGGTAAGGAGCAGGGCGCGCAACCGAAAGGTTGCTGGTTCGATTCCCCCCTGGGGCACTGCTGCTGTACCCTTGGACAAGGTACTTCATTCAGAATTGCCTCAGTAAATATCCAGCTGTACAAATGGGTAACGTAAAAATTGTAACCTATATCAGCGTTTCCCAACCCTGCTCCTGAAGGCACACCGTCCTGCATATCTTCTATCTATCCCTGCTCTACCTACCTGACTGAACTCATCAGTGGCACTTTTGATTAGCTGAGCACACCTGATTTAGTCAAGCAGGAAGGATACATAGAAGATATGCAGGACAGTGTGCCTCCAGGAGCAGGGTTGGGAAACACGGACCTATATAATTCGCTCTGGATAAGAGTGTCTGCTAAATGTCAGTAACGTAATGTAGTGAAATGTGCCTTTATCTTCTTGGCCCTGTGTTCCCGGAGGAGCGAACACCTGCAAGAGTCCTTGCGTCGCGGGGGTGACCCGTCTGAGCGACAGCCTTGACGGGGGCAGAGGATGCACCCCCACAAACCCCTCCCTGACTACCCCACTCCGTGATAAATCACGTTTTCAAGTGAAGGGGATTTCAATCTGTCCTTGTTTTAGCCTGCAGCGCTTTGGGTACTCGGGGTTTTTTTTTTTTTTTTTTATTAAGTGGGAGAAATACGAGGGACAGCCAGGCCTCACCGTTATCTCGACACAGCGATAATGAAGGTGGTAATTATTGCCGTGAGATTAACACTGCAAGTGACGGAGCCTGGGCTGCTCCTCCAATCACACCTTACATCTCTCTCCGCTCCTCTTAACGTCTCTTTATCTCGCCCTCTCTCTCTGGCTTTGCATCTCTCCTTTCATGCTGCTCACCTCTTTCTCTCTCTCGCCGCTCCTGTGTCTCTCCTTTTCTCTCACCTGACATCACTATCTCTCTCTCTCTCTCATCTCTCTCCATAGATCTCTCACACCTCATCCTTCTCCTCCTCTCATTCTCTCAGTATCTGTTGCCATTCACATCTTGCATATCTCACTTCTACCTCACACATGACAAACCTCGTCTCAGGCTGCTGTCATACCTCACACCTTTCTCATTATTTCACATCCCTCTACCTTGTATTTCTAACACTACCTGTCCCTCTTTACATCTCTCTCATACCTCTTATCTCTCACATCTCCTCATCCTCTCACCTTTTCTCCTCCTCACCCCTCTCCTCTCGTATCTCCCCCTAACCCCGCACCCCCGCTCTCCTCCTCCTCACTCACACCCTACCTCTCAAAGCTATCTTTCAGGGAGCAGCGGAGAGCAGTTAAATCTTTATCAAAGGACGACGCCTCCCACAGAATTTTGATTGCACTGAAACACGTTTTAAAAAAAAGATGACTCTATAGATGCACGCATCATCTGTTTTAGTAGACAGAGTAGGATTTGGATATTATATCACATGAATGCACACGCAGAATGTTAACAAGATTACAGGTAGGGCTTTGCAAAAAAAAAAAAGAAAAAAAACATGAATAAAACATCAGAATTTACATGAAGCGCACTTTTAAAACCGCCAGATCCCGACTCCGACGGGGTAATGAATGTCTGTTTTTACACTAATACCCCAGGGAGCAGACAGGAGCGGCGTCTCCCAGGATCCTACAATCATAAAAATCTAATAAAAACACTCATCTCAATGTAAATACTATATGGTTTAAAAACCCATAATGTATATTACAGAAAGACGGAGGCATTAGGAGAAACAAGTGCTACCAATAAGCTGGGAGCGCGCCGCCCTGAACCATTACCGCGAACGCGGCGCCTCAAACACTCCGAAATTGCTCGGAGTCAGAAGACAAAAGTATCACGACTGCCTCGGCCGGCCTCTCCTTATTACATTAAACGCAGACTTATGCAGTACCAAAAGCAATCGCTGTCAGCAGCTATTATGGAAATGGACCTTCACACTGCGGCAGTAATTTACAAAGGGCTCCAAGGTGGCAGTGGCGCCGTGGAAACCGAACGCACGTTCCTTAAACGCCGGGCCCCCGTCTGCGTTCCGGACCCGGGTCCAGGTAAAGTGGCTAAAGTGCCTCTCATTATGCAGGGCTCACTGTGCGGCTGTTCCGTGACCCGCAATCGGTTAGCATCGGTTACAGCCTCCGCGCTTCTTTCTGTGATTCAGAGAGACCTCTGCAGATGTTAAGCCTGCTCATATGGAGAATGCAGAAGGGCAAAATTTGCATGTGTAGAATGCGCGCGCGCGCTCGCACCCACACACACACACGCACGCACGCACACACAAAGGCACGCACACAAATACACTCAAACACAACCCGAATAGTTAACAAAATAAATTATAATGCCAGACTGCACAGACTACATTTCTCTGCCTCAAACAGAGGCATAGCTCATCTCCAGTTATGCATCTACAATATCTAAGGCAGCTATGAGTGAGAACGAGGGTCTACAACTTACATGTGTGTTGCCCATGACTGAGCCTCATCCAATCTGGCATTCTCGTTAAGCTAAGGGAAATGACAAGTTGTTAATATTGTTATTACACCGAGGTAACAACTAACGTAGGGAGCACAGGAGAGGTGTGTGTGGATATATACATACATAAAGGCACACACACATACGGATGGATACACACACGCTAACCCAGGTGCAATGCACTCTACACCCACCTGTTTGGCATCGTTGACACACTGCAGGTAGAGCGTGGCGATTTTGGAGCAGGAGAGGGTCTGTCCCGCGTTCTCTCGGTAGCACTTCAGTATCTGTCCCTGCAGGTCAGCGCAGACGGGCTTAATCTCATAACGCCTGCCAGAGAGGAGGAGAGGAAGAAAGAGGGAGAGAGAAAAGGAGAATGAAACAATCCCAGTGCTAAGGACAAACAAGGCAGATAAAGGTAGATTACAAGTAATAACAATGTTATGACAATAAACATATTCAGCTAAACAACCAAAAATAACTACACCACAGCAATGATTATTACAGCAAACACATTTAACTAATCAAACAAAAACAACTGTAACAATGACAATTAAAGCAAACACATTTAAAAATAACTGTAGCAATGAGCATTACAGCAAACACATTTAACTAATCAAACAAAAACAACTAACAATGACCATTACAGCAAACGCATCACAACTTATCGAACAAAAATAACCATACCATGACAATGTTACAGCAAACATTCAGCTTATACTAAATGATTACTATAACAGTGCCTATAACAGGAAACAAAGTAGATTTCATCAAATAGCGACACTATTCATTACTGAATGATTATGTAATGGCAAACAATCAACTATAAACTGACCCAATACCATCAGTGTAACTCTACTTTTGTCTGCACCAGCTCAGCATCATTGCACTAAACTTTCCAGTCTACAGTGAAATGCTAGCACCAAACTAAAGTGTAGTTTGTACCAATTTATTATCGTCAAACTAAAGTCTATTGTCTGTACTGAGATTAGTACTGGAAAACTCAATGGTCTGTGATGGGCATAAACACACACTGCTGATCTGGGCACACACAGTTAAAATACTTAAAGCCTTACAGCTAATCCCATTTTGCCACTCTCTCTTCGTTCTCTGCCCAAGGAAATTATGAATGCATCTGAACCTTTTGGCACAGTCGGCGAACGTGTTTGATTTGCCCCGGGAGGTGACAAATCTCTCTCCTCCTGGATGTTAAGAACGCCGCCCACAGTCCCGCTCCATTACCCAGGGTGCATTGCAGGCTGGAGGCACGCTTGGCAGAGGAGCTGGCGCGGTTCCCGCTGCCCTACTGCCCTATTTCCACGGCTAACTATGAATCAATCCGCGGGCCAATCAATCACGGCGCTCTGTGGGGAATTACAACTTCAATTCTGAATGATCCCGGTTCAAACGCCAAAACGTTAGCAATGTGTAAATGGCCGGACTAAAGCTGAAAGGAGTGGTTTCTGCTGCAGGGTGATAATGGCTTCTGTGAGTGTGGTCAGGGCTGTGTCGGGCCCGGTGAGGAATCTCTGTCCAGGAAGCAGTGTGTGTGTGTGTGTGTGTGAGTGTGTGAGTGTGTGAGTGTGTGAGTGTGTGAGTGTGTGAGTGTGTGTGCGCAGGAGAGAGAGAGAGAGAGAGAGAGGGAGAGAGAGAGAGAGCCATATATGTTTAAAAAAGGGCCCAGCCTTACCCTTTACATATATGTAAAACAAATATATACACAGCCCTCTTACAACACAGTCACCACTGCATCCATCATCAGCTTGCTCTCATCCCTTGTGGTGAAGACAGATTCACCAGCTGCCGTTTCTATCTTCTCCTTAAGTTTTGTTTCACTGCAGCGTTTTCCAGCCCCTTTGGGGAATCTCAGCCAGATCGCGCTGGCTAATTACGATTCTTGGGCCCTTCGCGGTAAAGCCGAGTGCGGCGTGCTGATATACAGGAGCTTTTTTCATCGGTGACGGCTCTCTCGTATCTCTTCAGGAGGAGGAGGGAAGCAGGCCGCATTGTTCCCACACTCCTGCGTCTTTCCACTGGGGCAGAGAGGGCCGAGCTCTCCTCAGCGCCGGAACAACAGTGGCGTCACGGGCGCGTGCCAAAACATCTGCCATACAACATTAACTCTGACTGCAGCGCGCGGCGGGGTAGGGGACGGTGCCACAGTTTAGGGGAAAGGAAGAGGTAACCCTTTACTCGCCGGGCGCAGTGGAATCCTGGACTCACTCCTTCCCCTCCTTACATACACACCAATGGACACCGACCCGCCACTGCAACAACCGTTAAGCAACGGCCGCGCAACCGTCTTACAATCTACCCCTGGGCTGTGCCACGTGGGTTGTCACTGTGTTGCAGAAACACAAGTCTGCAGCTGCATTAAGGTCATTTCTCAGCACCAGGTGGGCAAATAATATGTCTGGAGTCATGGGGGTGCGGAAGATATAGCGTGTGACCTCAGCGCTAATGTTGAGTGTGCCTATACCCGCTGGTGAGCACTCTGGTCTGTAAAGCCAACCCTGGCTAAGCCGAACTCCACTCTTTCACATAAGCAAGTACAGGCACAATCTTGCTGGGGTGAACGAGGCTTCTTCACCGAGAGATGACCGGGTGAACATCTGGACATCTGCTAGACAGAACGACTTCCTCATGTCCGTTGCACAGAACACAGGGGATTTTGATGGTAAAACAAAGTAATATGTTGCAGTTTCCATGAGGCTGTTGGGAGCTCTGTGGCCGATATCAGATTGCCCACTCCTGAGGTGGGGTACAATACCACACTGTAGTGACCAATCCCCGGAGGGGGGGGTCTGGATAAATTTAGTTGCACCGAGCATCGAAAATCCTCCCTTTCCCATGAAACGAGAGACCACAAGTATCCGTAAACACTTGCGAATGATCTCTCGAGGGAGTCAGAAATACAAAAACCACCATTTGAACTAATTTTTTTCCCTGATAAGTACCCTGGATAAGAGCTTTGG
Organism: Megalops cyprinoides; assembly: GCF_013368585.1. Lineage (NCBI taxonomy): Eukaryota > Metazoa > Chordata > Actinopteri > Elopiformes > Megalopidae > Megalops > Megalops cyprinoides. Next base: position 4,938,279 of record NC_050605.1, read on the forward strand.
AAAAACAAGCATGCCAATTGTGCTGGTGTCGGCTCTGCCTGGTCTTCTGATCGGACCTCATTTGGAGTAACACCCTGCTTCACAAACGCTGCATTAATCACACATTTAATCATGAGATCGCCCTTGAAATCTGAGAGCTCTGATGAAGAATGACCTCACTTAATGGTTTTAAACTACGCCGAGTTCCTCTTTGCCTGGGTGACAGAGTAGGTTTACTTCTGCGCTCTTCAGTCAGGGTCACGCTGTGTAAACAGCCCTGTAAATACATTAATTTTCGGAGCAAGCTGAGTGGCTGTCAATCAAAGCATGGCATTTTCCACTACTGCCCCCTGGAGGCAGATTTCTGGACATTTTGTTACAACGGAAAGAACTGAGACAGTTGGTGCAGTCCAGATGAGGGACAGAAACAGAACAGAAATGAGGCCGAACAAGAGAAGGCCAATAGAAACGGTCCATATCTGTGATGTGACAGTCGCATGGCTCTGTACAACAGGAAGGACAGATGGCTTCCACACCATGAGACCCGTGTTCATATCTGTTGCAGGTTCTTTCTGATTGGGAGATGTCTGAGGTTCTTTCATATGTACAGTAAGGTGGTGTTTCTGCTGGGACTCTGATATAACAAAGCCATAAATCATACCGAAAGAAACGGCAGAGATATGTCACAATGGGATGGAACAGGCACTGAGATGAGATGGTTATCGGGCAGGAGGCACCCGGTCATAAAGAGTAAGGAAAAATCTAGAGGATACAGAGGACGAAGGGAGAGAGCGAGGGAAGGAGAGAGGGGATGGAGGAAGGAGGGAAAGAGAGGAGAGAAAGACAGAGAGAGGGACAGAGGGATGAAGAGTGAAGGAGTACACAGTCCCATGCATTTCAGTACTCTACAACCCCATTTTACTCCACAGAGAGCCCCCTAAAAGATGGAGATGTGCCTTCAGGTTCGACTGCAGGGGTTTAACCTGTAAACTGGTTAATGTCCACGCCGTAACCCCTGACGACCCCCGCATCTATTTGTCATCGTTTTACAGACACTTTGAGGGTAATGGGATTAAGAGGTGACCCTTCAGAGGAGCGGGTCTCGCTTAAAACTCCCGCTGTCCTGAAAGGCTTTCTGTCCGACACTAAATAAGTACAAATGATCCAATGAAAGAGTGTGTGTGTGTGTTTGGGGGGGAGGGGTTAAAAGAGACACCGCCGCGGCCGTCGGCTCCCAGGGGACAGGGGTGACCCACCTTCCCCGGCCGGCTTGCCGACCTCTGCGGACCTCCAGGCCTCCCCCACACAAATGAGAGACTCCCCCCTTCCTCTTCCTCAAATCTGTCCTTTTTAAGGATTCAGCAGTAACGGCAGCAACAGCAGCTGAGCCAATTAAACGGTGCTGTCTGCCTACATACCGCGCAGCGGGAAGCCAGCGCTGCTAAAACAGACATGATGTCCTTGAAGAGAGCAGATAGGGTCTGCGGGCTGTGGGGTGGAGGTGGGGGCGGATTGGAAGGGTCAGGATTCTCGGACGAAACGGCCGAACACGAACGCATTCATCTCGCATCGCTCACGAACGCTGCCCAAACGTTTATTGCGCCTTTTTTTTTTATCTTTTTTTTCACGGGGTGGGGGAGAGACGGCCGAGTTAGAGGAGGCTGTAACTTTTAATACGCTCTAATTAGGAAGCCGTTCTCTTCCGAAATGAAGCCCAGGAGAGGGAGGGAAGTTTCGGAGGGAAGAGCCGCGCTCGCCTCGGCCGTTTATCGGGTCGGCCCCCTTCTTGCTCATTCCGTCAGTGATGAGGCCGATATTTTTCATTCTTATCTCTGGGGCCGTTTCAACTTTTAGGCAATCTGAAGACACTGAAGACTTCAGATGGAATTTATTACCATTCATCTTAAAACTGTGATAGCATCTCATCCTTACTCTGTGGCATCCATCTGTATCTTTAATCTCCAAAGGGGAGAGACTCCAGCGTGGTCATTATGGCGCACACGCTAACGCCCACCCCCCTCAAGTTACACGGCACACAATACACGCGTGAAACTCAATTAGCCTCTAAAAGCTCCACGCTCCCGCTCTCTGTGGCTCTTCCTGTAACATCAGACCCTGCAGACGATTCATTAACAAACAGACACGTCCTCCTCCCGTGTAATCCAATCAGAGCCCTCGTAATGCGCCCATGTAATCCAATCAGCCAATGGGAGCCCTCGTAATGCAGCCGCTGGTCACATGATCCCAGGCTTAAGCATAGAGGGTCATGTCATGCTAATGGCAGGCTAACTCAATTTTAATGTACCCGGAGCCTCGAAATGAGCCCCTCTGGGTTACGGATCGATTTTTCACATTTCTTCGGAGAGAATGATCCCAGCGTTTTGCGCAGGCATGTCATGTTAATTATATTATAATGTGATCTGTTCACCAAGGCCGGTCCTGAAATTCACCCTGGACTCCACCCCTCCTCTCGACTCCCAATCTTCTGTCAGGCATTCTTCCTGCCTCCCTCTTTCAATGTCAGCTTCATGAGGAGTTATGGACTAAGGCTGCACTTTTCTTTCAGTGCACTTTATATACATGTAGGTGATGGATACCAGCAGTTTCCCTCACTAACATTATAAGGTTACCTTACGTTGTAAAGAGTGCTTTCACAATCTCGATGCCATGCTCTGGGCACTGGTAGCTAAAAGTCTTTATGGAAACATGGCAGGTCGTGTGTAAACCCAGCAGTGTAGAGTGAACTTCAAACACATTTGGGCTTGCTGTTTGGCTGTCCTTAACTTAACTCCTAATCTCAGGCAGAACTCATGCTGTGGTTCTCTCTCATTAGGAGATGTATACACATCGGGACAGACCACAGGGAAGGAGGAAAAAAGAGCTTTAGCACAGGAGACATCAGGTGATGCTTCATAAACAAGTGCCGAAAGACTCATATTCACATGTGGTCAGAAACCAGCCATCATGCATCATCAACATGTGCCAAACTTGTCCTTTTCATATGCAGCCACAAACTAGCCATCAACGCACTCCAAGCTCCTCAAGCCTATTCTAAGCCACTCTCTCGCACCTTCAGCAAGAACCAGACCCTCCCAATATCAGGGGGGTTTAGGCTTCAGGTGCATCAGTGGAATGCCTAGTCAAAGACAGACTCCTCCTGAATCACATGCCAGTAATTTAGATGTTACTTGTGTCTAAACAATACAGTGACAGCTAAACTATAATCACTTTTAAAAACACATGCATTTCTAACCCTTAATCAGAGGCCCGCCACTTCAAAGATCTGCGGCACACAGAGTCAAAGAGGACGACACGGAATAATACAGAACTGTCTGTACACGAACTGTGACTCTGAAGTCACAGCTTCAGATCTGCAGTTTAAAGTGTGCGCGCACATAGCGAGGAGACTCAAAGGCCGGTCTGAACGCAGACGTTTATCGGCTGCTCTGTGCCGTTCCAGCGCTGATCTATTCCACGGTGTTTACCGAACAACAAAGACGGCTCGCCGTCAGAGGACAGGAGACACGCAAATGTACAAATTCCTAACATAAACGTTTTCTCAAATTATTTATGACTAACAGCGCCGCTGCGGGTGGGAGGCACCAGGCCGCTTGTTATCATCACTGCCGTTTTTCATAGGAACCGTTGATTTCAGCTGCAAGGAGGTCTCTCGTCTGCGGAACATTGAGCGGAGAAGTTTGTTTCAAACCGGCTGGTACCGAGAAGCAGGCCATGCGCACTGGGCACGCTCAAACCAGCAAAAATGCAGCAAAAAATGGGGGTATGGCTCCTGGAGCAGGGAATTCTGGGATTTTGCTGCAAACCTAGCAGATGATGACATCAAGAAAGAAATTTTGGGAATTCTCGCATTTTTCCCCACATTCCAGGAATTTTTCCAGCATTTTCCACAGGTGAAAATACAGGGGCGTTCTCCCTCAGGCCTACTGGGCTGAACAAATTCCAATGAAGCCTTTTTCAAATGCTTCACCCAATTCTTGCGCAGCTTTCTGCCACCACCTTTACCCTCCCTGGCAACTGTGAAAGAGAAAGGTTGCTCTCAGCTGATCTACGCTTAATGAGGATGAACAGAACACTGTGGCCTATGTCAACCTTGTGCTCAAGCTTAAAGGGCAAGGAGACCTCTTCCTATCTTCCAGGAGACCTCTTCCCATCTTCTGGGAGACCTCTTCTACCTCAGAAAACACAGTGACTCAGACATTTCTGGGTGCGCAGATCAATCGGGGCCGCAGAACTTACTTGAACTTCGCGTTCACCTCGTCGGCGGCCTTGTGGTAGTTCTCCGTGGTGACCTTGTAGAACTTTGCGCTCTGGAAAAGAAGAAAGGCAGATGGACCGATCAATGTCCTCATCCCTAAATGCTCACAGTGTGCCGACACTCCAAATCACACTCACAGGTACAGGGCGTTTCACCTGCTTCCTGCTAATTTGGCTGCGAACACCCCAGCAACCTCAGCATGTAAAAATATCTGAGGTGGCATATTGTTTTGACTTACCAGCCCCCAGCAGAGATAGTTTTGTGCGTTAGAATATGACAGATGAGCAAATCTGTTCTAGCGGAGGCCCCCTTTACAGAATTTCAAAGAAGCACTGATGATAAATACAAATCAAATTTAAAAAGGACCTCACAGACGCAATGACACCCAGTGTTCCGAGACCGAGCTCCGCTGATTTGTTTTTCCAAAGTCTTTGAAAAGTCTGCATCCTTGATGCTCTCGGGAGTCATCTCCTTATATTCTGCCCTTGCTGAGAGCAGGGGGTACCAAGGATGGCCTGGACTTCGGCGGAGGGTTTTTCTCTCACGCGCTGAAAATTAATAACGGGGTCCAATCCCCCCCCCAAGAGCATGCCCCATTTTCAAAGCTCCATCAAAGCTTTACGGGTGCCGAGATTGAGGGCACGACACCATTATTCTGTTCGATTTGTTTTGTTTGTAACGAATTAGAGGCAGCGGTCATCTCCTCGGCTCCGTCTTTTAGAGTCGCGGGATGGGGCCGCGTGAGCGGGAGAGGCAGCACGGGGAGGTCAGGGGGGCGCTATATTCAAGCAGAGGGCGATAGGTTCAAACCTCAAACCCCTCTGTCCCTGGCCCCTCCTCAACCCCCTCCCCACCCAGAAGCCAACATGGCTGTTGGGTTAATTCTGTACCCTTGAACACCTGATGCGAGTTTACTCGTAAAAAGTACAGCTGCGGGAGTGTTCTTCCAAGTGTTACAGAAGGCTGTACAATTTATTGTTTATTTTATCACTTAAGGCTAATAACATTTTAGTTGCCTGCATGCAGGGACCTTGCGCAGAAATAAGCATGTGTTGTGTGTATAGTTTGAATTCATGTTGTTTGAAGCACCTGGAGGGGATGCGACCACTCCACATGACGCATGGTTTGGGACACAACATTACATGGCTGACACCTAAACAGCTTCCAGAGAAGGACAGGCCCTTCTTGTTTGGGACACCATCACAGACATTGAGACAATTCACTCCCGCTCCCATGTGGACTTCCTGCAGGTCACTTCCTGTATGTGTATGTGTATGTGTGTGTGTGTGTGTGTGTCTGTCTGTGTGTGGAGGCGGAGGGCAAACTGAGCCTTTTGGTCACTTGACCCCTGCCCACTCATGTCTGACAGTAATCGCATTCGAACTTCCATTTATCTCTCTTTTATCCGATCAATAGAAATGAACAGAACAGCTGTGGCGATCAATAGTCATTTTTCATAGTGAGGAAAGTAAATAAATAAATAAATAAAAATAACCCCGGCGTGTCGCGGCGGCGGAGATGACGGGCCTGCCCTTTCGGTAACGGCTCCAGCGCCGGCTGGGTCAGAGAGAGAGGACCTCTAACGTCAGCGCTGAAGTGGAGGATGCCTCTCGGCCGTTCGTTATCTCACAGGCCTTGCTAATTCCGGTTTTCGGCGTGCCCTTGAGTTTTCAGTGACTCCGCGAAACACTCGTGATTTTGCCTGTTTTCTCCTTATTTTCCCCTGCACTGCGCTTCGGGAAGCCGAGGACTAAGACACTCCGGGCTCTGCAGAGTTCCGCTGTGGTTTGCTCCAATTCAGCACTGCACTCAATACAGGATGGTCATGTGTTTCACAGAAGATACAGAAATGAAATAGAGCCCTTAATTACTTCAAAGTAGACCATAAAATACTACAGTCGATATCTCATATTATATACACTTTATTGAGCAATATTATTATTTTTCAATATACTGTATAAGCCACTTGATTGGCAAGTGCTTCCTTGTCCCCTAATAAGACATTCGATGCCTGTGACAGCACAGTGAAAAGGTATAGCTGACTGAGTTTTAATGTGAACGGCTGGTATATTTAATAATGTAATACCAGGGAGGTGGAATAGCAGGGAGCTTTTACAGGACTGTCACTACTGAATGTCCTGGTGCGTACAGACACCCCCCTCACACACACACACACACACACACACGCACACACAACCAGTATACGCACGCACGCACGCACGCAAGGAAGCACACACACATACCCCCACCAGTATACGCACGCACTCACGCAGGCACACCCACCCACCCATACCAGTATACTCACATACACATAGGTCCCGACAGGCCTCGAACCCTCAACATTTCTATAGATGCACTGAAAATTTTGAAGGAAAAAAAAAAAAAAAAAAAAAAACTTTCTACCTGTAAGTGAGATGAAAAGTTTTCTATTTTGCCTCTTTGAGAAAGTCTCACCGCTTGCAAAATTGAGCGTGCGGCTATCTCATTCCGCTAAATCCTGCGCTCCTCAAGAGTCTGTGCATTTCGTGACGCTTGCCCCTGAGGTGACCGAGAGAGACTCCTCACTACGCTACCGAGGCACAGGGAGCCTCCGTCGCTGCCTGGAGACTGGAAGAGAGCGAGATTCGACCCGGCAGGCAAAATCGTTATAATCAAAGCCATGTTTGATGTCATTCCTACAATGATATGGCCACGGTGTACATTTGGAGCATTAAAGAGACTCAATACAGACCCAGATAAATACCAGTTCCCAGACTAAATCAAAGCCCTAATCCGTCCGCGGCCAATAAGGGACGTGCCAGGTGATTTCAGGGACACCGCGGCTTTGATCAGCGCCGGGACGAAGGGGGGGGGGGGTGGCCCGTATGGCAATCTGCGACGCGGCTGCCCACGATGTCGCGGTCTGTGATTGGCCGGGGGGTCGCGGTTGGAGGCCCTCACTGGCTGATTTGGAGGAGTGAAGGCCCTCTGCCAGCAGGCTCGGACAGAAAGTCTGATCTGATGGACTGTGAGTGAGCGAGAGACGTGCCCTTTTATTCTTCTACCTGACTGAAAGACACAATGTCACACGCCCACACTGTTCCTGCTTCTGCCTCACCTGTGTCAGCATGTGTCTACAGTATATGACTGCACACGTGTGAGAAAAGAGATAACGTGCCCATTTATGTAAAAATGTGTGTTATGCATGCAAAACTGTATACATATGTATGAGAAAGTGAGATTATGACTTGATTCTGTGTGAAATTGTACATGTACTGGTGTTTGTATGTGAGAATATAAGTGTGTGTGCTTATGAGTGACTGTGCATGCTTGTGTGATCCGTGGTGCGTCTACGCTTATATATTTGTGTGTGACTGTGTGTGGTGTGACTGTGCTCATGTGATTCTGTATGGTGTGACTGTGCGCTTGCGATTAAGCGTAATTCTGCGCGGTGCGAGTGTGCTTGTGTGCGGCTGTGTGCGTTGATCTGATGAAGTGTGGTTCTGTGTGATGTGACTGTGTTTGCGTGAATGAGCGCGACACTGTGTGTTGTGACTGTGTGTGTTTGTGTGACTGCGTGCGAAGAGCAGCTCCTCTACGCGCCGCGCGCACACACACACACACATCCCGCCTAAACCGGCGCTTTCCCTGCTGTACTGCAGAACAAAGCGCTGGGAAATCAATAAAGATTTTTTTTTTTCCCCCGGATCAATAAATCCAGTTAGAATCCTCAGGCTGCAGTCACAGGCAAGGTAGTTTCATTAAGTTGTCTGAGTTTGGACTCATAACATTTCATTTTCCCATTCACTGTTCTTCTCCCTGACGGCCATCCTGTTCCAGGCTCTGCTGATCTGGATGCTGGAGAAGCACTGTGACTCTGTGAAAAATTAATTTTCTTTCCCTGTATTTAATAATTACACACGGTATGATCTTCACTAAAATCAGACCTTTTTTACGTTTCCTACAGGGGTACAAAAGATCATATTGTTAGATCATATGTAAAATCCTACAGTTAGCAGTTAGCAGTTATTACAGTAGCAATTTGTCTACATTACCCACAATGCCAGTATCCGTTCTGCTCCCATTTCCCTTGCTTTTGCACAAATAAAAACTGATCTACGGAATAAATCATTTACTTAGCTTGACACCATTGATCCATGTGATATGAGTGGATTGAAGCGTCTGACTGGTTCACCTTTTAGCAATTGATATGAATGGATTAATGCCAGTGACTGGTCCTTATACATCCTATAGTTTTTTGATGCTGTGAATAGATTAATGTGACACTGACTGATACATGCCCCCTGGCTGTTTAGCAGTATGTATGGATTAATGTGTGTTATGGGTTCATACACACCCTGGGGCTGTTTAGCAGTATGAATGGATTAATGTGTGTTACTGGTTCATACACGCCCTTCGACTGTTTAGCAGTATGAATGGATTAATGTGTGTTACTGGTTCATACACAACCTGGGGCTGTTTAGCAGTATGAATGGATTAATGTGTGTTATGGTTCATACACACCCTGGGGCTGTTTAGCAGTATGAATGGATTAATGTGTGTTACTGGTTCACACACGCCCTCCGGCTGTTTAGCAGTATGAATGGGTTAGCGAGTGTGACTCGCTCACACATTCCCCGGTCGTGCCACACGGCGCAGAAGCGGACTGTGTAATTGGGTAACACGCCTCTTATGTGATGAGTCCTAATGAGGAAACAATTACCATCTCATTACTCTAATCATGTGAGGGAGAAGGCAGATATATTAGACGAGCTAAAAGAAAGTGGAAAAGGATGAAGTCTAGAGTTTAACACGTCATATTTTAAGAAGGGAGGCAAATAATCAAAATACTCAATCATGTGGATACGGCAGGCAGTAAGCAGAGGGTCACGTGTTCACAGCCTGTGTCCTTCAGGGTGGAGCAGTGGTTTGGATATTGGACTAGTCACCTGGGGGTCAAAAAAGTACATGTGCATCTTTAAACACTGTTTCTCCATTGTTTCTCTATTGATCGGATAATTCCCACTGCGCATTAGGGTTACTTAATATGTAAGCTGCAATCTTGCATGCACTGCCGTGGCTGTTCCTGTCACAGAGCAGCAGGATGGATTCTCTGGGGAAAGCGTTTTGACCGCAGAGTGACCGCTTTGCGGCACAGGGGAACGGGACCGTCAGAGGCGTCCGCCGAGCAAGCCGGGAGCCATTTGTCATCCGTGTCCGCGCTCCCTATCGGCCCCTTTCGTCCCCGTTTCAGTGCGCTGGCAGGGGGGGGGACGCCTGTCACCGCTCAGGGCAGGGGAGGGGAAACCCCGCTGCGGCTGCCATTCCGGCTCCGCGGCGCGACAACCATTCCGGCTCTGCGGCGCGTTAACAAAGGGCAGGGGCGGAAATCAACGCAGGCACGGCAAGCCGCGCGAATGCAAATGCCTATCAAAGCAGAGGCTCTCGGGTCTCTCAGACAGGTGAAGGCAAGCGCCCTCTTCAAAACACATCCACTGCGCGTAACGACTCCATCTGCCCTGTGAAAGGGGACTCGGCTCGCCAAATGCCTGTACATTTACAAGAGGACGGGTCGGATTACCGTGTAACCTAATTTTGACAGTCAGACGGATCTTGCCCATCCGACTTTTATGTCTTGGCTCGTGTTTGGAAAATCCAATCAAGCGCGTTTTCCGCGGGACTCATCAGACCCAAAGCGGCCGTGTCTGAGGAGCCGGGTCTCCTCTGAGCCGAGGGAGGCCGGCATCTTATCAAACCGCTACGGTAATCTTAGCCGGAGCAGGGACGCCGCCGCGCAGAACGCGGCCGAGGGGGCTGGGCTCCGGCTCTGCCTATCTGATGATTAGGCCGCGCTAATTAAATTAATGACCCCGCCACGCGGAGGCGGGCCCTCCTGCTGCTGCCCGCCTTTCTGAAGGCCGCTGGAGATAACGGCCTTTGGAGATGGGAGCCGAGCCCGGCCGAGGCTCGCGGGATTGTTTCCTGCGGTGTTCTTGTGCAGAGATGCGGTAACTGAGGACACCAGCTGAGAACAGGCTTTGAACGCCGATGATCACAACACTGAACTTACACTTAGAACTCCACATATTACACTCAGTATATTATACTCAGAAGTCTGAACCCACAGTGTACTTACAGCCCGAAAGTAACAATATGCTAAGAACTCTAAACTCACAAACTGACTTAGAGAACCAAAAACTCAAAAAAGGCAGTTAGGATTCTAAAGTTACAAATACACTTGAAAGCACTCACAAATGTTCTTAGCACCCTACATTTACACTACATTCATTTAGCTCTCACCCAAATAGAATTCCAGTGCAACCTACCCAAGCTGTTCAAGCAACAGTGCCAGACCTGGTTAACAACACTCCCAACCCAGAATGTGCATGTACAACACCGTAAACCTACACTTTACATCACACGTAGAAACCCAAACCTATACTTAAGAGACCTAGTCAGTCTGCAGTTAAACTCAGGCTGCACCCAACACCAAGAGCTCACACTGTGTATACAGCGGTCAAATAACATTCAACACAGTATGAGCCACACAGAATTATAAAGACCGTGCGTAGCATTCAGGCTAATGTAGAGAGAGAAAAAAAAAAAACCTCTCATCCAATACGGTGACCCAGGTGAACATGCGCTAATGCTTTCCCGAAGGAACTGTGCGCTAACGATAAAGGTATATCCCTGCTTCCAGGACTGCGGAATTACTCCCTGCGGCCCCTGGCGTTTTTTCCCATCATCGCCCACGGAGACACAGAAAAATCCAATTCCATCAGTAGACAGAGAGAGAGAGAGAGGAGGAGAAGGAGGCAGGGAAAGGATGAGAGAGAGAAAGAGAAAGAGGGACAGATTCCGAAAAATGCGGACAAAATGAGAAACTCTGGGACATATTGACAAGGGTGAGATTGTTTTACAGCGGGTATTGAGTGAGAATGTAATACGTATATATTTATATATATAGTTTCAGATGTGATTTGTCAGGCCGGCCAATGAGACGGCGCGGTGCGTTCTGGTGTCAGTGCTGCTGAGGGGCTGTCAGGGAGGGCTCTGTGATGAATGGGCAGAGCGGAGTGAAAGAGACATGTAATATACACTGGCTTTATTCTGCTGCTCTCTGTCACCGGCCACAGCCCCGGGTGCACTGACGGAGAGAGATACAGCCACAAAGGCATGGGGAGGAGAGAGACAGAGTAATACAGAGTTCGGGGGGGGGCAGGGGGGCTGGGGGATAGAGAGAGAGGTGCTTATTCAACACCTTCCAAAAAGAAAAAAAAAGATCACAAAAATTGCTACAGTAACTTAGAATAGGTCCACCAGATGCCCTGCAGTACAAGGCCCTGTGACCCCCAAAAGCACAGCCATGAACAAAGCATTGTCACTCAGCTGGTCCTCAAACAACAATAACCACCAGTGTGGTGTGATGGTAAGCAGTAGGACTGGTACCCAAATGGCTGCTGGTTCGATTCCCTGACGGTGCACTGCCGTCAGACTCTTGGGCAAGGCACCACAACTGCCTTGGTAAATATCCAGCTGTTTAAACGAACAAAATTGCAGCCTATGTAAGTTTCTCTGGATGAGAGCATCTGCTAAAGGACAATAGTGTAATGTAACGCAACCTGCGCTAAGAAAAGCCAGCTTCAGGGCAGCACCACTAGCTGATAACTAGGGTTAAGCCTATAATCTGGTTGACAAGACATCCTTGAAAAAATGTCCTCAACAAGGGGGCTCCCGAGTGGCTCAGTTGGTAAAAGCACTCATTCCGAGTGCAGACTGAACACTACGGCCCGGGTTCGATCCCGACAGTGACAGTCACAGGTGGATCACATTGGCTTCGTTCCGCCAGGGATAGGGGTGGGTGCATCGGCAGGGGCTTCGGTCCCATTAGCAACAGCGACCCCTGCTGGTCGATCGGGCGCCTGTGGTCCACGTGCCAAAGCTGCATACGAAATGTCTTCCTCCGACCCATCTCTGTGCTAGCTTAGCTTGTGGACCGCAGTGCAAAAAGAAGCAGCAGCTGACATCACGTGTCTCGGAGGAGGGCACGTGCTCGTCCACACTCTCCCGGATTGACAGTGGGGGCTCTGCAATGGGACTGAACATCGATGACAAATTGGGCAATCCAACAATTCAGGGAATTGGCCATTTCCAAATTGGGGAGAAAATGCAAAAAAATATATATCCTCAACAAAATGTGCTTAATAAAACACGCTCAATAAAACATCCTTCAAAAAACACAAAACTTAACTATATGTCACTAACAGTGAAACTGCTTGAGGCACAATGAAGCGATGGGCCAATAACTGGCTCAGTGACTACAGTCCAAAAACCAGCAATGGCTGGGGCTTCCGAACAGCTCAGTGGTTAGGGCGTTCCCTGCTTGCCTTGTACGAAAGCCGAGCTCTACAGCCTGGGTTTGGTCCCTTTCTGCGTCATTTGCCAATAATGACCGGGAGCCCAAATTGGCTTCGTTCCTCCAGGGCAAAGGGGTGGGTGGGTCAGTCAGAGTCTCCCCGTCTCGCTGCTCCTGGGCGCGCTTGGATTCGTCAGGTTGCCTGCGCAGCTGCGGCGCGCTGTGGCCTGCAGTGCTAAAAATGCCTGCCGGCTGCATGCGAGCGCGCGGGAGAGCCGCATTCGTCTCGCCTCGGCGCTCCCGAGACGCCGCAGCGGCTGCCGCAGTGAGACGAGACCTAATGCACAACCGGCCATTCTGAAACAGGCCTGCACGAAGGGGGGGAAAAAAAAAAAAAAAAAAAAAAAAAAATTATATACATGGCTGTCAGTCTGCGATGCACTCCCCCCCGATACACCATGATTCGGAATCCCTCAAAAAAAAATTAAAGCCAAAAAAAAAAACCTTTCTCCAATTCCTCAAATATGACTGCTAAACCCGTACCTCCCAGGAGAGTAGCGCATAGCTCTGCTGGAGGCCTGGGATGTTGCAGTCACTGTGCACCGCACACAGACTTGAGCGCTCCACACAAAAGCGCTCTCAAGCTGCTGCCCTCAGGTCTTGCATGATTATTTACATGTTTATCTGCATATCGCACAACCACTTAATTGGCGTTACTGTGAAAAAATCATGTATAATGTAAAAACATGCACATTGTCACTTACTTAGGCTTCCCTAAAACTCAATGACAAACAATTATGACAAAAACAACACAAACAATTAGCTAGCGTTTTTTTTTATGGGGAGTGTGGAAATGTATGGTAATGACAGCAAATACTGTTCAAGAGAGAAAAATGACAGAGAGAGACATCATGAGACAGAAAACAGAATTCTGGCAGGAAATAGTGCGCACAGTCACGAAACGAAGGTGTGACATCACTGTTCCCGCTCTCTGATTGGTCCACATGACCTCCCCATCTGAGAACAAGCGCACAGAGAGAGAATGGCACAGCGGAGCATCTCGTTGGTCAGGCTCGGAAATTGTCAAGAGAGGAAATGAATGTCCATTCAAAGCTGAGAACACAAGCCAAGAACCCAAGGAGGGAAAAAAAAACAGAACAGAAATCGTTTCAAACGAGCAGCTCGTTTCTCTCTCTCTGAGCAGGGTTTTGCTGCACCCTATTGGCTGGCACTTAACTGCGTGGGCAAAAACTTTTCCGAGAGCCGATTGTGCAAATGGCTCTAAAACACAAACCTCTACGATGGGTTCCATCAACATTCCGGTAGCTTTTCCGTGCCGAGTGTTTGATCTTAACTAGGCTTTGATCCCGGACTACGAATTACCCAATGCATCGGAGTCTATTCTTGCATTTGAACAGAATCCCGCCATAATAGCTGTTATGGGTTTACTGTCGACTCCACAAGCTTGTAAAACGGCGCTCACAAAAGAGCGAGCGACTGAATGACATTAATGGCTTGTCCTGATGGTATTTATGTAAGAGAGGTGTTCAATTTTTAGTCCATAGTAACGCCCGGCCTGTTCTGTGTAATGCGCCCTCTTTCTCACCGTTGCCACGAGAGAGAGGCTAAAGCTCTGGAAAGACCGAAGCCAGAGCTGTTATTGTTCGCTTCCTCCATTAACGATTAATCAATGAGTTCTCTGGGGTGTGACCTAGACGCTGGCGGTAATGGCCACGAGCTTAAGAAACTACCGCTGGGGAACAATGAGTCTGAGTCTGTATTGTCCTCGGAAGTCTACCTTTGAAATACCTCTTCTGGGTCCAGCACACCCACTCCGCTGATTTTGGGGAGGTCTGTCCTTTAACTAAGGCCCCCCGAATCTTACCTGTTTTGAGGTGGTCTGTCTCTTTATGAGGTAGCCCTGTACTCTGTACCTGCCTGGTTTTGGGGGTATCTCTGGCCCTGTCTTAAGGCGTGAATGTCATCCTGCAGTCCCTGGTCCTTGCCGGAATGGACTGTGTGAATGAAGGTGGACAGCCCACCTGTACAAACTCTTAGCCTCTGTCCCATAAGATTAGGTCTGGGAGAGAGCACTCCCCGGTCGTATAGCACTGACCTGAGAACAGTGCTTTTATGTGACTGGAGATTTAAATAGTCTGGATGGCACAGCAGAGCCAGGGTGCCCGTCTCTGGGCATACTGCAAGGCAAAGTGCACTGTTCCCCTTCCTTGTGTCCAAATGTGTGGGCACAGTGCGGATAAGACATGGACATGGCTTCTGCATACTAGTTGCAGTATAGGCGTGGTTTGAGTCTGGCATGGGTGTGGTGTGGGTGTGGCTTTGGCTAGTATGGGTGTGGTGCGGGGGGCGGTCCAGGTCGTACCCTTTCCTCCAGCACAGAGGTCTGGGGAAGGATGCTTTAAGGTGTGGGATGGTGTGGGCGTGGCATGGATGTGACACGGGTGTGGTGTTAGCACAGTATGGGCGTGCTATGAGCGTGGTGTGAGGCGGTGCAGGTCTCACCCTCTCCTCCAGCTTGGCCACTTGCTCCCTGTAGAAGGCATCCTGCTTCCTCAGCTCCCGCTCCCTTTCCTCCAGCTGGTGGGCCTGGAGGGTCAAGAGGAGAGAGAGCGGTCAGACCGTCTGCGGTGCACACGCCGCCGCCACCCCGGCCTTTTAAAAACACAGCCCCGGGGAGCACAGGAGGGGCCGTTAAACAATCCGTCGTAAGAGAGGGCTGTCAGACCGTCGGCGGTTCAGAACATACCACCAGTGCGGCCTTCTAAAAACCCAGCCTAAGGGAACACGGGAGAGGCCATTCAAAAAAAAAAAAAATCTACCATACACCTAATAAAAAACACATTAAAAAAAGATGAACATCTTCCCCATATACTAATCCCCATTGGCTCATGCAGAACATAGAAATTGCACAAATAAAATAAGAAATAAAATAAAATCTAAAAACAAATAATCAAAGAGGCAAGCAGACGTTTGAGGGACTCCCCAGTGTGTAGAAGCTCAGTTCTGCATGAGGAGCAAGGAGGAAGCTGCAATCAAACACTGGACCTGCAAAACCCCCTACTGAGACGTGGGCCTCACCTCCAATTCAGACTTCAAGCTCAGGACTTCATGTTTGTTTCCAAGAGGCTGAGATCAGCTTTGCTCAGAAAAGTTTGCCTTTCAAAGACTGTCATATGGAGCATCACATTTTGACAGCAAGGCCAACCTCAATTTTACTTGGAGGGAAGTAAAACTGTGTTTGATCGTGTCTGATTCTCAGACAAACTTGAGTGGGCTCTCCCGTAAAAGAGCGCCCAATGCACCTGACAAGACATTAACCTTAGGAGAGCGCCGGCTCGGATCGACGTATTTATCCGTCGGTCTTGCGAGAGCTATCACACAGAGTCTCTTTAGCTCTAATGTGACATCTTTCGCGAGCTTCAGCGTCGAAAAAAAATCCCAGACATTATCAGGAGAGCTCGAAATTAAATTCTGAGATACAGACGGACACGTGTCAGAAGACGCCCGGCGAGATTGAGTATCGAACGTTTTTTGGAGAACAGTTCACGGCGCCCCTTGTGGGAACCAGACTGGGGTCAAGTCTGAGAGATGAGGCCAGGAGAGGAGCCCGCCCCGGTGTGGGCCGGCAGTAATTGGAGCCGCGCCTCTGGGCCCTGCCGAACCTGGCCTGTCACGTCACATGACAGCGAAAGGGCCCCCAGGTGGCTTCAGGGGCCGGGGGTATGAGGCAGGGAGGGACACGGGCAGTTAAAGGGGCCCCGAAGGCGTGCCTCCTGACAGCTCCAAGGGCAGCAGGTTCATCGAGGGCTTTATGTCCGCACATCATCCCAGCCATTTCTGCGACATGGCGCTCGGTGAAACAGGATATCATCAGCCCGGTACAATAAGGTATCCTATTAATTTACTGCTGCTCTCTGTCTCCTGGTCCTTTTAACTTCACCCTTCAATAATGCAATTTGGTTTTCACAGCTCTCCTTTTTCAGGCTCCGACCCCTGCTCATATTCCACCGAAAAGCCACAGACTAAGCAAAACCGACACTTTAGGTTTTGCCCTAACGATGCGTCACCATCGTTAGTGCGTTAGGTTAATTAGCCGATTGATGAATCATGGATTAGCGTTTTGCTTGTACTCTGCAGTAATTCTACGACAAACGTCCAAGACTAAAGCAGATGCTTCATTTTTAGGAAACGGTTCAATTCTGCCTCTCAAGGGTTTTGTGGCGTACAGTCAGAACACGTCACTGTGCTACTGACAGGCTCACACACACGGTGCAAGCTGAGTCAGTACCTGACACAGTGCTAAGTGCAGCACAGACAGAACTACCACACAAAGGCTGCTTGCAGGCTAACTCGGTGATGGACAAAAGAAGGACTAAAAATGAATACGGCAGTGCAAATGAAGGAACTGCCGCGCGAAAAAGAACAGCACTGTGAAGGAAAGAAAAAGGACAAAAGGAAGAGTGGTTTGCATGCACGAGGAGAGGGGAGCGCCTCCTTCCACCTGTCTTACCTTCCGCTCTAGCACCTGAAGCGAGGGAAGAGAGAGAGAGACAGCAATTAACAAAGAGAGAGATTCAGATTTAGTGCCTGGCTTCTGCCCACCCACACACACACACACAGACACACACACACACACACAGACACACACACACTCACAGATGCATGCACAGACGAACACGCGCCCACACACAGACACAGATACACATGCATAGACACATGCACTCACGTACACACGCACACACACACACACACACACACACCGACACGCGTATGCGTGCGTGCGTGCGCGCGCGCACACACACACACACACACACACACACACAGTCGAGGGCAACAGTGGCAACAGCTCTGGAAGTCACCATCCTATTTAGCCCGGTAAAAGAAATAGGGGAAAGAGGTAAAGATACGCATCCCCCATTAAAAATCTCACTCAGATAATGGTCATCGCTCATCACTGTGAGTCTGCACACCATACACTTTGAAATCTGCATTTCAAGCAATCCCCCAACTGCTTCACAGATTTGATACCAAGTTTCTCCAGGTTCAGCAATTCCTGGCTTTGAAGATTCAACACAATTTCACAAAGTCATATAACAGTAATGTGGCACCAGAGAAATACAGAAAAAATAACTTTATAGGCTTTATATTCTACGCTTTAAAAACACAGACAGTCACAGTAACTACAGGAAGGAATTACTACATATGTAATAAAGCACTGAAGCAACAAAAAAAGGTATTGGTAACCACAGCCTAGCCATAACAAAACAATTACAAAGCACTGCTTTAACGCAGCCAAAAGAATTACTGCCTACCATACTGTGACAATACAGACTTGATTACTAACCACTGCCCAATCATAACAAGCACTTCAATTGTGCCCATTCAAGTCATAACAAAAATGATTTCTTTCCAGAGCAGTCATAACAAAAAAATTACTACAAACAGCTTTGACACAGCAAAGCTATTACTGCCTACCACGCAGTCATTGAAACTTTATTACTACCCATAGTGTAGTAATAACAAATAGCACAGATGATAAGTAACCACAATACATTCATAATAAATACTTTATAACTACCAACAGCCTTCTCACTAAAAAGAAATTGCTATCAACAGGCTGGTGGAAACAAAGACTGTTCCTCTCCCCAGAGTATCCATTATAAAGATTTTTTAAAACAGCAGGCAGTGCTTGTCTGCTGCCCTCTCTCTCTGAGTGGCATTGTACATTTATAGAGCAGGATTCATGTGCGGGCCCTCCGATGGAGCTAACACGCCTGCACACGGCTTACTTAAAAGGACTCCTTTTTTATTGCTTTACAGAGCTGGCAGTGGAAGAGGAGAGAGGGAAACGCTCGTGTCTGTCACTCATGTGTCAGGCTGTCCTTGCGTCTGCCGTGCACACGCTCCTAACCGCTGGAAAAACACTCTCCCGGTCTGAGGGGCAATCAGGGACCTGAGAGAGGAGGTGGGGGGGGGGGGGTGAAGAGGACCGCCAATAATAAGTAAACCGGCCCTTTTTCTCTACGCGCCCGCCCTTAACGGGACAGGATGGCGACCTTCAGACGCGACCGCCCTTACCTCCTCAGTGGGCTTGTTCGAAAGCTACCCCATCGTGCCGAAACATCACGCCGGGCCCGTTGTGATTTTTTTTTTTTGTTTCTTTTTCACCCCCCATGAATTTTAATACCGGGGCAGCGGGATGGAGGGGAGCCGCGCTTACACAATGCATCACGGCCCGCATATGGTGTAGTTCACCCGCCCGCTCACTTGCACGCCCTGTCGGAATTACTTTCGTCCGATTAAACGCATTCAGCCTCCCTGCGAGATAGTCTAATCACATTTAACCTCAGACAAAAGGGAACCTTTTACGATGAATAACGCGCCTTTTGTTCTATTAATAAAGAGAGGGCCGCAACAAAAGGAGCGGGTGGAAGTGAGCTAAAAAGAGGACAATGCAGGCAATTCATCATCGAGGCGTTGTCATTGTGCAGGAATATGGCCCTTGCGGCTGGGGGGGTCCGCACCACAGCCACTGATCCGCTAAAGAGAGCGGCGGTACTCTCAGTCCAAACGCGCGGGCGGCAAGACAGCCATATCGGGATTTTTGATCCAAAAAATAAAAGGCAAAAGTTTCTGCTCAGCCTCAGCTTAAAAAAAAAAATTTATAAAACAGGTGAATCTCAAACTCACCATTAAAGAGAGATTGCTTTTGGAGAACCGTTAAGAGACCTGATGGTCAAATTACAAGTCGTTTTAAAGAGATGAAGGCGGGGGAAATAATAAAACCTTACTGAATCTCAATTAGCAGGAGTGGAATAATTAAGAACTACGCTTTGTTTTTTTTAATTAGCTGATTGCTGCAGTTTGGCTGTGATACCGTGCGTTGGGAGGACGGGACCAGGCCGCATTGGGAGCTGCAGCAGAGGAGGCCTTTTAACTCCAGAGGTAACACAGGAGGGGTTACATAACCGGAGTGGGCGGGAGGGATGGAGGGAGGGAGGAAGGGGACAGCGCAGCTGTGGCATGCCGGCCGGCCCGCGGAGAATTCATTTTCTCCACTCTCGCCGCTCCTTATCTGATAGACGGGGTGCCCTGCTGCGAGATCAGCCGAATCTTTCAAAAGGGGGCGAGGCCGGGCTCTTCAGAGTCAAGTGCTTCCCCTGACCGCAGCGAGGTAATTAACCCTCCGAGGTCAGATGCTTAAAAAAAAAAAAGAAAAGAAAAAAACAACAGTCATCAGAAATAATAGGGTCAAAGTTGCTCAAGAACGCACATACATCATAGCCACGCGAAAAACTAATATTGATGCAGTGGGCCGCGAGGTCCTGCACGTAGAGGTCAAAGTTCAAGTGAATGTTGACAAGCCCGAGGTCAAGGTTGAGACGGAGGAGAGGACGGCGAAAATGGGGTCGAAACCCAGCAAGGGCAGGAACTGTTCTGCACCATGTCATATATACTTAGCAATAGCATTGCACCCACTATGGCAAAACACCCAATGGGCCCTGCAAGTTGCCCTTCAGTGCCATTCAATACTACAGAACAGAAAGAGCCCAGGCTTTTTCTGCTAGCAGTGCCCTGCAAAGTGCTCTGTGCCAACATAACTCTTAAGGGGGCTGTACCCTGCAAATGTTCATTTATTGAGGTACATGAAAAAAGATCTCACCCTCAACAGCCCTAATGTTAACTTTCAACTACTCTGGCAGCTTCTTACCCACTGTCTCAGTTATAACAAAACACTTGAACACTACAACCAACCGCTTCTTGGCAGGCAAGGGAGTTGGAACAGGCATAAAGGGTTTATAGTAACAACGGGAGAGCACTGGGGACAGACTCCCTCATCTGGGGATCCAGACAGCTGTAGTATCATCTTCACTCGGGCATCAATCAAACCAAACGGAATATCGAGGAAAAATGTGTCTGGAGTCCTGAGCGATAGCCAATCAAATCGAATAACGCTGACGTCCAAAAGAGCTCGGGGGCAGCGGGAACATCTGGGGGCCTCGCTGCCGTGACAGCAGAGGTCAGTGAGTAATTGGGGGAGATGCTCACAGGGGGGTCAGAGCCTCTGACCTCCAGGAAGGGAAGGCCAGACCCTGTTTAGGCGAAACTGTCCGCCTAGGTGAGAAAAAATGATCCGTCCCTTCCAGAACAGGGGTTCGCTTTCAGCTGAGCCACGTGCAAATTAGCGCTGGTGCTGGACGGCTGTCTTTCCCTGCCGAGGGGGTGTCACACAGACGGCAGACGGCAGACGACTCCCCCCCCCCCCCTCCCCCCCGGCCGGGCTCGGCCTGTCCCGGCCCTCTGTGCTCACCTCAACCATTACTCACTGCACGACTGACTCAAGAGGCTGGCTCAATATTGAACTCTCACCTCAGGGGCCTCTATATCAGAATAATAAAACCATTAAGAGCCATTACGATCCCATGAAACATATGAATGAGCTCAGGCAACATGCTTTTAAATATCTACTGCGTTTAAATTTGGAGTCAAATCTAAAAGCAAAGAGGACTGAGCTCAAACGCGGAAGCATTACGCTTGCGTAGGCCTCCGAATGTCTGTTTACGAGACGGCGGCCGTGAGGCTTTGAGAACTCCCCGTCTCATCTCCGCTTAATCGATTCCAATCTTTGCGTTTATGATTTAATACAGTGATACGCGCGGTGGAAATAGCACAAAGGAACCCAAGGGTTCTTCAGATGGAGAGGACGGGGAGCGGCGGGTCAATACAATAAAACAGGCGGTGGACCAGGGCCGTTTTCGCTGCCCGCTTAACGACCGGCCTGAAAAAACACGCTTTCCCCGTCAATGTCGTCTCTCCTCTCAGCTTTGCCTTTCCAAAGCCTCTGGGAGCTCGCGTGAGCCCCCGTTCCCCCAGTTTTTTGGGGGGAGTCAAAGCCTGCCCCCAGCAGGCTGCAGTGTTTACCGAGGAGCACAAAGGAAAAACAAACCACAGCAGAGGTCTCCTTTTGTGGGGGGGGGTGGGAGAGGCTTGGAATGACCCGAGGAGCTGGCCTGGTGAGATCAGGGCAGACATCTACCCCCGGGGAACAGGTGAGCGGGGGAGAGGTGGAGGCGAGGGGGGGGGGGGGTGCTCCCTCCACGGCGGCCCTGTGACACTGGGCCTCACGCTGGCGCAGATGACGCCGGAGCCATATGTCTGACCCGGGACGGGGCGAGAGGCGGAGCGGCACCTGCCATGCATATTCATCCCCTCCGCGGGGTCCAGAGGGGCGGTGCGGGGCCCTCGCCCTCGGCAACCGTCATTGGTGAAAAAGTTCACGTCGCTCCGGTCGACAGCTCTGTGAGAAAGCCTTTTTTTCCTCCTCCCTCAACCTATCCTCAAGCTCACGCTTCCCTGCCTTACTCCTCCCCCCCCTCAGGTTTCCACTGAGCCAAAGAGGCAGGAGGGAGTGTGGATGCCATGGAGGTCACACAGGAAATGGCTGTGATTGGCTGAATGTGATTACGTAAAATATACAGCGGTAGATTAGCCTATTGACAGATCGGTACACCAATCTATTGCTAATGTATTGGCACTGCACCACACAGTTTAATTAGGCAACCTACACAGGACTTTAGAAAAAGGGAAAACGACCTCTATGCTATGGAACCACAACCGCCTTTATCACAGACGCCAACTTTGTGTTCAGCTTGTTGGAATGGACAGTTCCCTGCCCGATCAGGCTGAATCCAGTTTGCATCCACCTGACCCTGACCCTCTGCGGGTGACCCCCATCTATATTCTACATCTACGGCTTCACCACTCACAGCCCTGTCAGAGACCAGAGAGGCAACATAAAGTCAGCCAGGTGTCAGCAACAATTCCTTCCTCCCCCATGAGCTGACTGACTGGCTGGTGAATAAAGTGATGAACCGTATTTCCGTCTTCCTCCATCTTTTAATGACTTAGCTTTTAATTATTAAAAGAATAATAAAAAGAAATAGCTAAATAATGTAAACACTGAGGCACATGCCTGCCTTCTAGGCGTTCCCAAGGGACAAAGGCAGACCTTCAGTGATGTTCTCCCTAAAACCTGCTGAAAAACTAAGCACCAGCAGGGGCTTTAAACACAGGAACTTCCCACCACATCGGTCAAAAGTGAGCCAGTACGCTGGTTTTAACAAGGTACCACGCCAGCACCTCGCCCCAGGGAGAGCTGGGCAGAGAGAAGCAGGAAATAAGGCAAGCGGCCAGAACAGAGTGACCCGCACCGTGTGCCTAAAAGCGCACAACATAAAGCATCGGAGGCAGCAGCATCCTTCCCTTCCGACCTCAGGGCTTTGCCTTCTTCCCCGGCTCAGAGCGAGGAACTGGCACCTCGTCAGGCCCTGTGCAATTATCCGGGCGCTTAGCTGCAGTGGTTCTGCTCGGCAGGGTGTTATTCAAGCCCTAAACAGCAGCGCTCTCACCCCTGTCTTTCGCTCGCTTACTCAGGGAGACTCTCAATCTTTAACTGAGCCGGTAGAGGAACGAGCAGCCTTCTGTCCTGTTGAAATGTATACAGCAAACAGAGCGGGTTGTTTTGGGTTAAAATTTCGCACAAGACTAATCAAATCCTATGAAAAGAGTAATTTATCACATTCACAGTTACCGCAACACAGCACAGTTGTGATAGTACCTTATTTGCTCAGTAGATTCCCGTATCCTAAGCAATTCACACGTTCACCATCCATACAGCTGGATATGTGGCGATGTCATAATCAAGGGCACAACTGCAGTGCCCCACCCAGGAATCAAGCCAGCAACCTTCAAGGTTATGAGGCCTGCTCCTCACCACCACGCCGCACTGCTGTTCTGTCTCCAGAGCTGTCATGAATCTCATATGCAAATGGGTTACCTTCTGAGAACGGCACTAATGACAAGCCCTTTGGGTATCTGAAGACGGGCTCTGATTGGACAGAGGCATCTTGGCCGAGGAACACAGGATCTTCTTGAGGCCTGAGCGCGAGAAGCGCTCCGTAATCAACCCGCAACAATGTTAAAAACACAGAATAACCCCACCCCTATCCCGAGGCCTCAGCCCCTCCCCTGGCTGAGGTGAGCAGCGCAGGGCACGTTGCAGGGGCTGCCGGGCTGTCCTGGGGTGCGCTGCCCGTTCCTCCCCTGCCCTTTCTGCAGTCCCCACAGCACCTGGCGCAGGCACTTCATTACAGAGTCATTGTGGGACGCGCTTCTGTTAATTAATTCCAAATGAATGTGCATCAGCAAAAACCCAGAAAGCGATTAGCTGCATTTAGCCTTCGCAGCCTCGCATACACATACACACGCACGCGCGCACACACACAAATGAATACGGTGAGAAAACACAGGCCTTTCTGGCAGGTGCTGGTGCTTTTCGAAGCTTTTTCCCTTTAAAAATAAAAGTTTAAAACAGAGGTGCATTAGCATGCTTCCTCTCACTCGACCGCTGCTTCTGGGCCGTAAATTGACGTTACGAGCTCGCCGACGGAAAGAGGCTTTTTCTGACACCTGTATCCATCCATCAATCCCCGACCGGACGCACCCCAGCGCACTGACAGCTATCCCTGCCAATTAGAGTCCGGGGCGAAGCTTGGCGCCCGTGCCAAGAAGAGGCTCGTCCAATTAGGGCCCACGCCAGAAAGGAGCCCGTCCAATTAGAGCCCGCGGCCAGGCACCAGAATAACGGCAAGTCATGCGATTGTCCCGCACGTCACAGGGACCGGCAAGCGCTTCCCGGAAACCTCACAGAGACCAGGCTAACGGCTAACGGGAACCTCACAGAGCAGCCAAACTCTTTTACAGAGACCACACAGAGACCGGCTGAATTCTTCACGGAAAGCTCAGAGGCCAGCGAGCGCTTCAAAGAGAGCTCACGGAGACCGGCTGAATGCTTCGCGTTAAACCTCAGGCCAGCCGAAGGCTTTAAAGTAACCTCACAGAGACCAGTGAAAATTCAAAAGTCTGACAAGGGGGAAAAAAAATAAATAAATAAAAACAACCAAACAGAGCGTACGGCCTGCAAAAACCTTACAAAAACATGCATAAAACAACAGAGCAAATAAGCAGCCTGTGAAGTCCCCTGGCTAACGAGAACGGGAGAGCGGACCGCTGTTCCGAGCCTGGAGCAGGAACAGCTGCACAGACGGGGGAAAACGGAGAAGGAGGGAAAAAATACACAGAAGAGCTTCAAGGGTTTGCAGAGAAGGTACCACCCTGCTTCAGAAGCAGCTTTCAAGGAGGAGCTAGGGAAAACACCGAATGACTGCTCCTCTCTTCTCTAAATGAGAGACAAACCACAGCAGGACTTACGAATTCTTGCGAGAGCTGTTTTTTTTTGGGTTAAGGCCTGTCTTATGGGCCTTATCTGTAGTCATTTTAATCCATAAAGAACATTCCTGTTTATCTTGGTTATGGCTGAAGACATGAAGTGAATTCACATTACAGTCAGTTTCTTGGAGGGGAGGAAAAAAAAAAAAAAAAAAAAAGCTATTTTCAAATACCACCTACAAGTACATCCAATTCACAACCCAGCGAGGCTCCTCTAATACCTGGGAAATTAAATTGTGGGCCATTATCAGACAGGCCCAGTCCTCTCCATCTAAAAATGCAACCACATTTGAAGGCGCGCAGATTTTCAAGGGACATTTGCTCTTGCTAGCACTTTTTTTGAGGAGGGGGGTTATTTTCTTTTCATTTAAAGCTTTACTGAAGTAAATTTCACCCAATCCAAGCCACCTCAAAAAAAAAAACGTTGAGAGCCAAACAGATTGATTTTAGTGTGTAAACATCAGAAGGAAACAGCCATTACGGGTCCCGTTCGAAAGGGGGGTGAGGAGAGGAGGGGGGGGGGGGGGCGCTCGTGAGTGCGGGAAGGCCATTTCAGAATTGTGATTCAAAGACGGAGCCGTCCGCTGGCTCCTGGTCGGCCGCTCGGGGGGGATTAGAAAAACACAGTCACAAAGAGAGCTGGTAAACCTGCTGCCCGGCAGAGTATGGTCTAATTCAAGACAACAGGTGGCAGATCTTATTCCAAGGACTCTGACAAACTTTAAACATGTTAGAAAAACAGCGACTGGGCCAGGGCCGAAAAGGGTCTGAATCGCACAGGGGAAAAGTCCCATCAAAGGAAGAATTGGAATGATTTGAATGCCTTGATGGGATTTTTCTGACAACACAGCAGAATGATAAAAAATGAGTCACCCTGGAGTAACACTGAGCGACACAATGGGTTGGTTTGAGCCCGGATAGCACTGCTTTTGCTGATGTTTCAGGTGTGCGTTATTACCACCCCAAGAGGGGGGGGGGCGGTAAAATTTGTTCCAAACAGACATTTGTGTTATGCCACATTGCGCTCAGCTTTTAATTAGTGCATTCCTCTGAGCCTTGAACAGGATGCCACTGGACACAGAATGACATAGGATATCATCGCTGTGCTGGTGATCCATTCATCCCTGGCCCCTCCCATTGCGGTCACATGACCATACCACCACGGCACTGAGGAGAAGGGCAGCCCTCGCAAATCTATCATGACCAACAAATACTGACCGCTGACTGATCCCTGATCAGCTGTGCGCCACGCAAGACTCATCCCGGGAGAGAGCCCACACCGTGCAGGATTACAGACACTGAAATGCTGGAGAATGGGAGACTCACAGGAAGAAGTCACGTCTCGTCATTCCAATACCCAGTATTAGTCTCTCTCCATCAGGGCATAAAGGAATTTAACTGCATATTAACGTATGATGTTGAGTAAAGTGAGAACCTCCAATCTCCTCGATATCACCAGAATTCCATCGATCAGCTCACAGCAACGATCATAATTACTGCTAATGTATACTGGCAGTGCTGATCTCTGAGGACCTGGCGGATCATCCCAAAAGACCAGCAAGATGCAAGACAGAGGTTAACCCACTGGATATGGTGCAAAATGACAAGTTAACCCAGCTGATACGATGGGCAGGACGAATTACACCGGTATTTCCCAGCAGATGCCCAAATAACAGGCTGATATAAAATAACAAATCTGCAGCTGAGGACACTGCCTCCATCACCTGCCATTTTTGGCCTACGGCGGTGATAAATTAGCTGCCTTCTGCGTTTTCCCGAACACGCGTTTTGAGAGTGTTTTTCGGGGGAGAGCGCGCCCCCGCCCCCCCCACCGTAAATCCCGCCGTCGCGCCCGTCCCTGCGTGAGGGCGGATGGCCCTGCGTGTGATTGAAACTCCTGCCTGCGGGTTTGCTTTGGTCTCGCCGGGATGATCCGGGCCCGTGATTGATTCGACGTCAGGGGACAGAGCTCTGCCTTCCGGCCACAGTCAGTCACGGCCCCGCCACGGCCCCTTCCATAACTTCATTAAAGAGAGGACAGCGCTGGAAGTGGAGGGAGAGGTGCATTGTGGGAAGGGTGCAGTTTTTTTAGTTATTAGCGACTTATGCATTTGGTGAGCGGCGTGGCGAAACCCTAGTCCCGGAGCGCAATTCGGTCACATTCCAGCGGTCTCAATCTATACCCACCTCCTCCAGGGCAGGGACAATTATGCTAAGCTTTGTCCCTGAAGGCTAAAATTCCCACGGTGCACCAGGAGCACAGAAACCTACGCAGGGGATAGGCGTATCTCCCTCACATCAGCTGCATGGCTCGTAGGCATGAAACTGAGTTGCAGGAGTATATGAGAACAGTGAGACAAGAGACAAGGGGACCCTGCTGTCATACCTACCCCTATCCCTGGCAGAACAAAGCAAACCCGTCTGGTCTCTCAGGGAATCCAGTCACTGTCATCTGATGAAACGCCTGGACTTAAAGGCAGTTTTTCCACATCTCCTTGCTGCACAGCCTAGATGACACCATGAGTGCATGCTAACCAAGGCACTGATGAATTCAATTAGGCCACTGAGGCGCTCCGTCGGGCGGAACGAAAACCAGGGCCGTCTCGAGACTGGATGAGCGGAACGTGAGTTTAGGCTCGCCCAACCAAACAGCGTGTCAGCTCAGCACTCGTCCAATCAAACAGCTCTTCGATTCGGCGCTCGTCCAATCAAACAGCTCATTGATTCCTTGAGGCAAGAAGGAACTGGGGAGCAGGGAGAAAATCAGGTGCCTCTGTACTGCACTGTTCTGGGAATATATTACCTCTGTCTAAGAAAAAAGAATTGTTGATGATGATCAAATGACCCTGTGAACAATAATATTAAGAAAACACTAGCCCACACCATCTGTGTTGACCTGCATATCTACCTGTAATGCCATGGTCCAAATTTGAACCCTTCCTATACATAGACCCAGCACCTAATAACATTAAACCCCAAATAATGCCATGTTGCTCTCAACAGACCATTATTAAGCATGTATGGTAGCACATGCTTACTGATGAAAGGTAAATGTTACTTTAATGGGTCCTTCTCTGCCACCCTGTGAGAGCTATTATCAGATTTCAGCTTGCTCTAACACTTTAATAAGCTCTATGTACACGTTAGCATAAGTGCTGTGCGCCATGTGCATGCTAAAACATTACTTGCTGTACTTGCAGATTTTTTAAAACTTTTTTCTCTATCTTGGCTCTCGATAAGAATTTTACACGTTTGGATATTTTCATTCTTGCTGTTGCTGTTATTGTACCTGTAATACATATTGAATACATTTCACCAAGATGGCCTTGCAAGTCGCTCTGGATAAGAGCATCTGACAATAAATAAATAATTACGGCCTGAGATGTGTAATGGCATCGCCATGTCTACCGGCTGTGAATGATCCGCATCGCAAAACAAAGGCAACATCCTCGATTTGCACATGTAACTTCCCGATTGCATTCCTGTTGCGAGTGGGGTGGTGAGATTCATACCGCAGTGAGAAAACCTTTGTGAGGTGAGAAGTCTACAAGGCAAGACTATAAGCTATGAGCGACAGCGCAGAGAGACGCACCTTAAATAGGCAGTGATTAGAGTGCTGAAAGAGTGGCCTCCAGTTTATGGGTGCTGCCATGCAGTGTACAGAGTCAAGCAGGCACTGATGTTCAGAGGTATAGGAAGAACCAGTCCTGAGGTTTAAAAACTTACAGGATGAAACAGGCCCCGTGGCTAAAATGTATAGGACGATTCATGCCAGAAGACTGCGCCATATAGGGTGAACCAGCATCTGAAATAACTGTGTAAGGCAAGGTAGTCTAGGCCCTAAGCCTGTGTCTCCTGATCAATCCCCCTTATGCCAACCAACCTCACATTTCCTGGACCAGAGGGAGGCCAACCTGTAGGGCTAGGCCATCGTGAGGCCCCTCAGAGCTCCATGTGTGGCCCCTGATGTGAGTGTGAAGGAAAAAGGAATGGAAAAAACATTCATTAAAACATTCATTAAGCTGGGTTAATCAAAAATGCTGTGCAAATGTGGAGTCTGGTCATCCCAACAGCAGAATAAAAACAGCAATGCATGCTACGCAAAAATTCCATCATCTCTCCCTCATGACAAGTGCAAAACAAAATAGATTTCATACATAAATAAATACACTTAATGCCTAAAAAAAAAACAACATCTGACAGTTCTCAAAATACTGCATGAATCAGGTTCTAAAATTAGGAAAATATTTTTACCGTGGCCCCGTGACAATGACACAGGTGAATTCTGGCCCCTGCTCCAGGTTATATTTGAGTGCTCCCTTGCCCTGCACTTTCCTCCTCTGCCAGCTATCCCACAATTCCCTCCTGTCAGACACTCACTTGTTCATTCTCAACACACTCTTACTTCAGCCCACTTCCCCTGACATTTATATTACCGTGTCCGTTTTATTACTCGCAAGGATGACACAATAACTCATTCCCGGTATTTGTTGCTCCTCAAACACGTAGAGAGCGGACTTGCCAGCCACGATCCCACAGGCGCATTAAAGAGCTACAAACTGGCACCAAGTCGCCACTACCGCTCTGACATGCATATTTGGCATTAAGTTTTCATGGGTCTTGTAAACAAAGGGCCTCCCGGAAACACAGGACTGATCGATCCACAATAACCCATTGTCACTCTTTTCTAGCGGTGAATTTCTAAGCAATGCTGAATGTAGCCTGTCTCTCAAAAACCCAGACCAAGCAACTGGTTGGCTGCACCAGACCTCAATCAGTCTGGTCTCTAAGGAGCTCCCATGTTATGGCTGAGTGGAGCATAAAAACCAAAGAATCTTAATTGGACAGTCTTCAAATATGTAAGCTAACTTACAGCTAAATCAAGATCACTTCGAATCGACAGGTTAAAATGGAACACAAAGGTAATTGGATCATTTCTGTGATCCAATTTTATTTGTATGAGAGCAACTTTATACAAGAAAAGGTGGAATCAAAGGATATAAAAATGCCATGACAGAAAGCCACCTACACCAACAATAATGAGGCTTCATGTATCACAGAAAAATATGCAAGCCAAACATATTAGGCAATGAAGTTATTAAATTAAAACCATTATCATTCAAAACTAGCGCTATGAAACCAATTCAGTTGGGAAAGCTACTTCTTGACACAAAAAAGCAACTTCTACAATCATGACAGCCTGACATCAACGCTGATCAAAAACCGTTTTAACAAGTACGGGAAAAGTCCCATTCCCAAGTTAATGCCGAAAAATAAGTCAGACTCTGCGTCTTTTAAAGCAAAAAGCCCATTTTGAGTTGAAAAGAACAGCGGGATTATGAAAGACCTGACAGGCTTGACAATTGAGTAAGTAAAACCGCATGGAAGTTCCTGATAACCCTCCGAATTCTATTAAACCGAGCCACTCGGAAGGAAGTCTAAAGAGCGGGAATAATCACATGCTACACTCTCAAAAAAAGGCTCCTTCTCTTTACAGACCTGGAAACGGGGTGTGTTTCGAATTCGCACACACTGTCATTCTTTTAACTGGCTGTTTTCCCACCCCGTTTCTGTGACCTTGGAGACTACTCTGGTTTAAAAAGATACACACAGTGGTTGAGGTTCTTAAAGAGGCAAGTCAGACACAGATGTGTTGACCTGATCACTGCTCCACACTGCTGCCCTGACCGCTGCTCCACACTGCTGCTCCACACTGCTGCTCCAACCGTTGTTCCACACTGCTGCCCTGACCGCTGCTCCACACTGCTGCTCCGACCGCTGTTCCACACTGCTGCCCTGACCGCTGCTCCACACTGCTGCCCCGACCGCTGCTCCACACTGCTGCTCCGACTGCTGCTCCACACTGCTGCCCTGACCGATGCTACATATGTTTCCACCAACAGCCATTTTGGAAACACACTCCACACTTTGCAGTATACCTCATTGAAATTAACGGAAGTGTGCGAGAATAATGAAGGCGCAGACACTTTGTTCATTTGAATGCGAAAAGAACATCCTCATTTGTGCCTGCGCCCTGGAGACATCCATTAAAAACCAACCAGGAACAAACACTTCTGTGGAAACGGGCTGGAGCGGGCTTTGGCTGTGGGTTCCACGCGAGGGAGCCCCAACTGCATTCCCCTCCGGCAGCCTGTCCCCCCCCCCCCCCCCCCCCCCCAGCCTCCGAGCCACAAGAAAAAGATTAATATTTCCATCACAAAGACGAGCGCGTGAAATGAGCTATATAATCAATATCATATGTTTGTACACAGCTTAAACTCTCCAGGGAACGCATTCATTACTCCACACAGATTAATCTGTCGTCTGGTAAAGCACAGATCCTCTACTGAGGCCATTTTCCGGAAATGAGACTGAACATCTTGTTACGATAGGTTTTTGTTACCCTCCGCATTGTTCACTTCGGAAGCAGATGCAGGTGGACAAATAAAGCTTTATTCGCCTGAGAAATCTTTCAGTAAAGGCAAAAGGTGAACATCAGATTTATTTATTCTGGCAAATAGCGGCTCTGTCTTTACCACCCATGCGTGTTTTTTCAGGATCAACAACTAGGGAAGCATTTTTCTGCAGAGAGCAAACATGAGCAACCCCAGCTTAGCCCTGTCAGATCACAACACCAAAATGGTCCAACAGCTAAACATAATTTGAATGCTCCAAGATAATCTGAGAGGAGGGTATTTTCCTCCACTATAATTTAATGAAGTACTCTAGTTCACTGCAGTGTAATGTCTCTGCAGCACAAATGTGTTTTTTTTTCTCTCTGGAGAGACTGCAGAGTTCTCTCGTGAGAAGCCCTATAATTTGCTGGGCTTGCACAGCAGGTCTTCAACTCAAATGACAGCCAATAGGAATGCAGCAGGCTATCACAGCGACTCCTTAGCCCAAATGACAGCCAGTAGGCATGTTTCAATTTCCCACCCTGAGTCTCGGCTCAAGAGACTGCCAATAGGAATGCAGCAGCCTGTCACGCACAGCCAATGGGAAAGCAGCAGGACCCACAGATCAGTGGAAGACATTATGAAGTGGCCATGTCGGGTAGGACCGGTGTCTGACATTCATTCCTCTGAGTGCTGCTGAGCTCGAACTGAAAACTTCAATCAAAAGCCCATTAACACACCGACGGCCATCTCCCATCTCCCTGAGAAACAGAGATAATACGTCAGCCTCTAAACGATGCCGTTGCCCAGGCCGGGTCTTAATGACGGTTCATTCCGTCATTAAGGTCTGCTCTGGGATCCTGTCTCACGCTCCGCTGTAAATCCAGATTATTGCAGACAGCCTGCAGGTCACAACAGATCCTCCCCGGTCAAAACGGCAGCATGGATTTCCGATCTCGGGCAGAAATCTCCTGACATTTCTGATGGCCTGCCAATGTGACCAGCCCCGGTGCTGGGGGTTCAGCTGAAGAGTTTCATAAGCTAACAAGAGATTGAGGGAGGGTTCTGAAACAGCCTTTCTTTTCTTGCACTTGTTCAAGCATCTTTCAGCCATATTCTCTGTACCTTTGGCGGGCAAGGGGTAGGCTCGTGGCTGTTAGGGCTGTTAAAGGTCCAACTGATACGGACAAGAGAGAGACACATCCAAACTTTCTGAGCTGCAGAGGGTCATGTTATGACGAAAGATCTCTCAATATCAAAGAGGAACTGGAGGAACTTTAAAGTTTTCTAGATAGAAACACCAAACACAAAAACAACATATTCTTCCAGTTAAGATGCTTTTAGTTGTCAAACAGGCCCAGCTCCTTTTTGAATATCTATATTAACAGGTCATGCTAGGCTTGAGAAGTTCAAGCTCTTTAAAGGAAAAAACAGCGTATGTGTTGGTTGAAATTAGCCAAAGGCAATCTCGTCTGTGTCTGTTCCTGTGCCCACAGGTGGGCGTGGCCAGTTGCCCGACAGGCGCATGCTTACGTAAAGCTGGGCGCGCAGACGCTCGTCCTCAGCGGTGACCCGCTCCCTCAGGACGGCCCGTTTGATGGTCTCCTGGTGGGCCGCCCGCTCCACCTCCAGGATCCGCCCGACCTCGTCCTGAATCTGAGCCTCTGCCTGGGCTTTGGCCTGAGCCTTCTCCTCGTCCAGCCTGCAGACAGAAAGACAGATAGACAGACAGACACAGGGTTAATCCTGGGCCTTCTCCTCCAGCCTATAGACAGACAGACACAGAGAGACAGACAGATGGCCCATGTTTAAACCTGTCTGTAGACAGGTGGACAGGTTCAAACATGGGCCTTCTCCTCCTCCAGCATTCAGAGAGGCAGACAGACAAGACAATGTTCAAGGTGGGCCTTCTCCTCCTACAGTCTGAACACACAGACAGACACACGCAGAAGGGGTTAAACCTGGGCCGCCTCCAGCACATTGACAAAGAGACAAATAAGTGGACAGACACACACACACAGACATGTGCACAGACGTCAGGGCCGTAGATGCGGATTACAAAGAAGTCTCCAAATTGAGAAAACTCAAAATAAGGACCGTGACGCATTTCAACTGTATTCAGGCAGTTAAATTCACAGCTCTGATAACTGAGGTTCCCTACCATGCACAGACAACAGAGAATTACCATTTATTTAATGAACTGAAAAAACACCAGCCGATTTAGCTGTGAAATACGAACATCTAACTTTTAGAAACATTTAGCTACATACGCGCCTAGCAGCAGCACCGCAATATTTCGCCACAGACAGCCTTAAAAATGATCTAATACCCAAAGCGATGTTATTTTTTCCAGATGAAACCTGAAACTCCTTTACAGAGTTCAGGCGGAGGGATCATTCTATCACAGGGATTTCACAGTTGCTTAGCAACACGCTTGCCTCTCGCCGCGCACCTTGATTCCCGGGGTAAAGCCCAGCAGACACAAACCGCGATCCGCAACGCTCCGCTTTTTCATCAATTACCCACAAAACTTAGGAGTGCTTTTGTGGCCCCCCCCCACCCCACCCCCACCTTCACCCCTTCCCCTCTGGGAATCACGTGGGACGACTGGTGGGGATGATATAATTACAGCGTCACGGCCAAAAACAATATTGAGCCGTGATTCTCGCTGAGAAATCCCCCTTGACGGCTTGGGCGAGGGACAGAAGGCCCCGCTGATGCCTGATAGGATGGAAAGGTCGACATGCCACGTCGGCAACAGGTCTGCCAGACCAGGAGGCAGCACGAATGACAAGGCTAGCATGGGAATACTCCATTTTGGGGCAGTCCTTCAATGTGTGGCTAACCCCAACCCGTGCGAGACCCCCAAAATAAATACGACGGTTGACAAAACTGAGAGAATACCATATTTGGTTTACACTCTGCACACATTCAGTCCAACTAAATTCAATTCATTGATGCTCAACATTCAACTCGTGCAATACAGATGAATTGATGTATATTTTTCTCCTGCTGAGGTAGTAAAAAAAGTTGTTTGCAAGAAGCCTCAAAAATGCTTAACGTACAGACACAACTGCGCAAGTAATAAATTCACACTGCAAGAGCTATCAGGAGAGTATATGACCTTGAGGCTTCCCTTTTTAAATTGAGAATACAAAGGGTTTCTCGTGTGAAAATTCGTTTAGGTATGCGTACAAGCGGGCGAGCCTGAGACCAAAGACCACTTTTTGATGCAACCATGTTTCTTTCAACTGTAACGAAGGACAGACGACAGTTAGTCCTAGCCCAGAACACCAACATGGGGGTGAGGAGTTAGGGACAGACGGCAGTTAGTCCCAGCCCAGAACACCAACATGGGGGTGAGGAGTTTGGGACAGACGGCAGTTAGTCCCAGCCCAGAACACCAACATGGGGGTGAGGAGTTTGGGACTGAGGAGGACAGCAGTGCCCCCGCCTGTGTCTCGAACGGTTCTCCGGGAGCGCACGCTGCCGTAAATGAACCAGATGAATAATTCACCTCAATCATCCCCAGCCTTGTGCTCCGGCATAATTCAGCGCGTCCTCCTGTCGTCACTTGCGTTATAATTACGCTGGCATTTTCAGCGCCAACACGGGGGGAGCTGCTGATTTGGTGACAAATTCACTCCCTCCGCTCAGACTTCTCGAGCGAGCGTGCGGACGGTCTGTCTGCTGCATTCCGAACAGCGGCTTAATCAACACAGGGCCCGACGGGACTCCGAGAGAGGCCGTTTCCCATCGCCCGCTGGAGCTGTGCCATGTTGAGGTTTTCGTCCTCGTTCCCGTTCCCCTGATTTCCATCTCCACCAATGAGGGTGCGCTGTCGAATACATGCGTGTTGGAGCCTTCAGTCTGTGTGTCACAACACAGGTCTATATACATACACACACACACAGACACACAGACACGCACACCTTCTCTTTGTTTAAGCTGGCCTCAATGCCAGGACTCAGTCTGCCTGCTTTACGCTCCTGCTGAATGTGTTGGATGGCCATCAGCAAATGAATTACACAGACTCAGCCAAGTGTGGACTTCCTTTGCTGTTGCTGTCAACCAGCACTTACTGTATTACACAAAGAGAATGGCTATCACCGCGCCTGACTGCTAACACGGTATTGGATAGGGAGAGGACTGGCTGTGAACACGATTTTAAGCAGACAATGGCTATAACCTCAACTGACTGCAAACACAGTTTTGAGCAGACAATGGCTATTACCGCGATTGACTACTAACACTGCTTCAGACAGACAATGGCTATCATTTCTCTGACCACTAACATTTTACGCCATTGAGTACATCTGCATTTGAGCCTGAAATAAATTCATTTTTTTCTGGACAGTAGGTCAGGAGAGGGTCAAAGAAAGCATTCTGGCTGGAGGTAACAAGCATTTGTCAGTCGCTCTTTTGATCCATCCACTTGGTCTTTGATGTTTCCAGCCCAACAAATGGCTCTTCGGAACTCTCTCCTCGGCCTTAAGTGTTCCAAAGACCTACTCAAGGTGTCCCTGGACGCAATAATGTCATTCCTGCGGAAACAGCAACGCATTCCGAAGGCACTTCTGGGAAAGATTATAAAAGATTACAGCATGAGAGGCCTTCAAAAAGATGTTCTGCATTGCAACCCAACCCTGCAGCCACACAGGAAGCCAGAGGTTGTGCTGCCATTTACCGCCAGGTTTGCGTCCAATTGGCCCTGCATTTCATAGGAAGCAGAGGTGCATTCTGGGATGGTGAAGCCCCGGTCGGAAGTCACGGCAGTTGTGCTCCAGCGGACTCGCGCTCCAGCGGACTCGCGTTAACATCCTCCGGGCGCTCGGGACAAAGCGGCTTAAAGACGACATGCAATATTAATGGCTGAATAATGTTCCCGGGCGGCCGGGATGAATATTTCATGGGCGAGGCCGCCGCCCCCCTGGAGGCTGAAGCCGGGGGAGACGGAGGGGAGAAGAGGAAGATCGCCCGCGACTGCGGGCCCCGCCAGAGGGGAGGACGCTCTCCGTTCCGGTATTTAACCCGCGAAAACGTGGCCCTCTCCTCGGAGACGGGCAGCTTTCCCACTCCCATTCATCGCACACGTTTCCACAGGGCCGCTGTTGGAGAAGCGCCGCCGTACAGTCGTTCAGGAAATGAGCACTCTCAGGGAGAACGGGA
Source organism: Megalops cyprinoides (assembly GCF_013368585.1). Taxonomy (NCBI): domain Eukaryota; kingdom Metazoa; phylum Chordata; class Actinopteri; order Elopiformes; family Megalopidae; genus Megalops; species Megalops cyprinoides. Next base: position 4,974,742 of record NC_050605.1, read on the forward strand.
AAACAGAAGCAAAGCAGACAGGCTATGAAGAAAAAAGCTTTTCCTTCCCTTGTTACGACGTTAAAGATGAAGTCACAGACAACCCTAACCCTTACCCTACCTCGGCCCGTTTTCAGCAAAATTCTGGACCAACAAATGAAAACTGTTCATGTTGTTCAGGCACCTTTCTGCAAAATAAGTGCTTTAGTCTTAGTCTTTACTATTTTAAGTCTTGTGATTTTAAAACGCAACTCTGGATTGAGGACACTCGCAACAGAGAAGAGTTCACACACATTCTCCCCAATCCTCTCTCGCAACGGAGTCATTTTCTAGCGGTAAACAAAACCGCTTTGACAATTTAACATAATCTGGGAAAGAGGAAATGGGGAAAAGAGGGAAAAAAAAAAAAACACACACGAGGAAGGACCCGCTGAAAGGAAACACGACCGAACCCTTCAGCTGTGAAATTATCTCCAGAGCTGAGGCTGGGGGGGGGGGCAGGCAAACATCGCAACGACTGCCGCGCCACTGAAGAGGTGCCGTGGGGACAAGGCTCCGTTGCCCGCGATGCCACCGTCGAAGCACGAAGAATCCGTGGCTGACTGCGGGGGTCATTTGCATACTCTAATTACGCAGTTACACAATCACCGCAAACGGAGCAAATTGCGCTGCGTTTTCCTCTGAGGCAAATCGGGAAGGGGGGGGGGGGGGGGGGGTCAGCCGCTCGAACGCTCCCCAGATGTAATTTTCCGACTGGGTCCCGCCCACCAGCATGCGAGCACAACAGCGGGGCCGATAATCAAGTGAATAAAAACAGAAATCAGGGGCTCCATAACAAGCGAACAGCAGCGAATTTATGCACCGGCGGGGCCGGTGGCCAATCACAGAGCATCTGAAGGTCAAAGCCATCAGCCTCCTATTCAGCTGAGGCTATACACCACGACTCTACACCAAACGGAGCTGGGAAAGCGGGAGGCAGTCGGGGATGCAGACATGGATTTACATCCCTCCCTCTAACCTGAGTGTGTGTGTGTGTGTGTGTGTGTGTGTGTGTGTGTGTGTGTGTGTGTCAGACCTGGGAGTAAAACTTCTGCCTATTGTGGTGACTATTACCGACTGCTCTCGCCCTTCGCTACACTCCTACTACAACCAAATCCTTGTTTCAGTGAGTATCCAGTTGTCAGATTAACTCATTCCACATTCACAGGTGGAAGTGACTATCACATTTTTAATCCTTCCACTGTGGTTTCTTAAGAGTTTACAAACAGAGATCTGTATGTGTCCAGCAGACCCGGGAGAAAGAGTCCAGGCTACTGTGTTCTACATTACTACAAACCACACCCTTATTTTAGTGAGTATGCAGTTGTACACATGGGTGACGTGAGTTTATGTAAGCTGCTCTGAATAAAGATGTCTATTAAGCAAGCCTATAGCAATAGTAATAATTATTAGCAATAACTAAAACAGGTGTGTGCATGATTAGAAAGCTCTGTCACAGCTACACTCACTGAGACAGTGAGCAGGAAGATGCAGGAGATAATGATTGGAGACTGCTTGGGGACGGCTCAAGCCAGGTGACTGCGACGGGGGTCATCAGTCCCCGACTCTGCCGCGTCTGGTTACAAGAGCATGTGGCTGTTGGATTAGTGATGTCACACATTACACTCACTCGCTCGCTTGCATACGAGCTTACTCACTCTCTCACTCTCACTCACTGTCTCTCTCTCTCTCTCTCTCTCTGTCTCTCTCTCTCTCTCTCTGTCTCTCTGTCTCTCTCTCTCTCTCTGTCTCTCTCTCTCTCTCTGTCTCTCTCTCTCTCTCTCTGTCTCTCGTGTCCCAGGTCCGTGCGGCAAAAAAAAGGACGGTCATGCTTTTTTTCAGCTTTTCAGAGGGAGAGTATTCGGGGGAGGGGCTGCGACCTGAAGGGCCGTCTTTTCCCTGCCGAAAGTGTAATCCGCTCGGAGCGGCGCGGCCTCCTTTATTCTCCCAGAGAGCTTAGCGCGCGTTTTCTGCTGACGAGGCGGAGCGCCGCGCCGCACTTTAATTCTCCCCTCTGCCGCCTGTTCCGCTCCGCTGACTCACACAGGAGTCTTCAGCAAATCTGCTCCCTACAGCCGGCGCCTACAAATGAGCTCCGCTATCCCACAGTGCCCCTCTCTCTTTCTCTCCCCCCCCCCCTCTCTCCTGTCAGCCTCGGTCCCCTCTGCACACCCTGCAAAACTCACAAACAGGGGGGGGGGGGGGGGGGGGGGGGAGTACACCTGTGCCAGGTGGAGTATAACTGCACTAGATGGCATATAAGTTATACTTCTACTAACAAACTATGTTAAGTGGAGTACAACCATGCTAAGTGGTTGTGTAACTGTGCCAGGCAGAGTATAACTGTGAAATACTACTGTGTGGGTGTGCAATTTTTCCAGTGGAGTATAAGGGTGGAGCGTAACAATGAAGGGGGCAGTATACCTCTGGTAGTGTTTAACACTTCAGGGGAAATTACTCTGTGCAGGGATGGATGCAGAGATGTGGGATGGATTGTGGGTAATAAAAGGGATTGTGGGTGGAGCACAATCGGGGTGGGGTTGAGGCAGGTTCCTCAAAGGCGGATTCCTCCAAATACTCGCCAAGCATGACCCCAGCTGGCCTGCTCACCTCTGACGCCTCTGTGCGCTCAAGACTAATGCTGTCCATTAGCAGCCAGCTCGTCCAGGCTCGTCTGCAGAGCTGCGCAGGGCTGCGGAAGCACAGCTCCACCAGCAAGGGGCTGTTTGGCCCGTTCATCATCCACAGAGGGGGGGGGGGGGGGGGGGGGGGGGGGGGGGGGGGGGGGGGGGGGGGGGAGGAGAAGAGGGAGCGGGGGACAGGGCAAAGATGAGAAGGAGAGAGGATGAAATTTAGAGCAGGAGAGAGGGAGGAAGATAGAGAGGAAAGAGGAGGGAGAGTGAGAGGAAGAGAGAGGAGCAGAGATGGATGAGAGGGAAAGAGGGGAAGAACAGACTGAGAAGAAGCAAAACAGAAGCTTGGAGGGGGAGAGAGAGAGAGACGGGGAGAAAGAGAGAGGGAGGGAGGGAAGGGAGGGCACAAAACCGGAGGCAGAGAGGTGAAGAGAAAGAGGCCAGTCGGCACATAAATCACGTCCTGAGCCTGTCCGAAGACTGCTACACACGCAGCTAAAGTCGAAAGCAACGCCACCCCTCCAAAATCCACCAGGCGCAATGCCTTATTCCCATTCACTTCAGTATGACACGCTACGCCAGGGGGCCGAGTCATCGATATCGTGCCGAATCCGCTACGCGCGGCAATCAGACTACACCATGTGACAGGAACCAAGCAGCGTCGCAGGTCCAGCGCAGCAGAAAAGACGCGTCCTGTACATCTCAGACTGGCTCCGGCTCGCCCGGCGCGCCGGTCAAACATCGACCCCGACGTCACATAGCTGTCTGACCGCCGCCGATCGGGAACGAAATAGGGTCCATTAAATAATAACACATTTCAGTCACGCTCCGATCCAAATTGAGGGGAGGGGAAGGGAAAAAAAAGTGATCTGTTCTTTCATTTATTTCCATTAAAGATGACTCTGAACCACTTATCCCAGCGCGCAAAGCGAGTGGAAAAAAGACGAACAACTGCAATATCAAGACATAAATGTAAGGATGACAAATGAGGGTAGCGGGGAGAACGATTTCCAATCTCAGCCAGGCCCTGAGTCCGAGCATGGCTGGGGTGGGGTGGGGGGGTCACGCTGGTGACCCCGACACCGACCTTTAACCTCCGCCGACGCAGACAGGCCACTTACGGGACGGCGTGGATAATCAAATTGTTCGCTAGGTCGCCGTTATAATTGACTTGAATGGTCACTTTATTACCATTAGCTTCTGCTCTGTACTGATGTACTGATAGGAGAGGCAGTGGCTGCCTCATAACAACACAATAGCATGGAATAGCTTTACGCTAGCAGATCACTTCTCCCCAGTCACCCACGCCAGAGACGAAACTTGCGCATTTCCAAAAATAAAGAAATAAAACATCAAAGAACACATAACGCAGCTCTCACAAAGGCAGTTTAAAACAGATTATGATCAAAAAAAAAAAAAATCAGAGACATAAGTGGAAGACAACATTAAGGGAAATATTGATTTTGTCCATCCAAGCACGACATCATGGTCAATAAAGCTCCCACTGCCTCCTCATGGCGTTGCCTAGGAGATGGGCCGGGGCGAGTCGCCTGCCTCCGCGGCCTCGACAACAATCCCATAAAAAGCGGAGAGGCGCGTCCTCCATTTTCTCTTGTGGCTGCGGCGGAAAATTAATTCTTTATCAATAGCCATTTGTCCGAGCCAGTGAGAGTCCGGTAGGATGGATCAGAGGGAAGGCTCTCCACTTCCCTCCTATTCCTTAAAGGCCTGCACCCCAGAAAAGCAGACGTGAGAGGCAATGCTCAACGGGCCTTTGGGTACAAACTGCGCTACTCCACACTGACTCCCCAAATTCTGTTTTGCCTAGATTCCCTCAATGGCTCGACTGGGGCAAGGGACCGCATCTTCGAATGCAGGAAAGCTAACTCTCGAACCCTTGACAAGATGCGAGAGCTAATCGCCCCATCTCAGGCCAAAAGGCACCCACTGCAAGGGATACGGCACAGACCTGGGACCTGAAAAACAAAATCACAGCACAAAGCAAGGAATCCCCTCTTCTCCTGGAAAGCACATCAAATGAGATAATGATGAGATATAGGGGCACAAATGTCCAGTGTATTACTTAAAAAAAAAAAAAAAAAAAGAACTGAAAGGCCTTTAGGGTCACTTAAAGAAGGTCAAATGCCTTTAGGAATCAAACTGGCAACCCTTGGGATTTTTACCACTATGCCACACTGGAGCCCAGTAAAGCAGGCTCGTTCAACACGCAACACAACAAAAAGGAGCCTCTCATGTTCCCCACGCACCCCGTCGCCCTCAACAGAATATCAGAAAAAGTTAAGTAGCTACCCAGAGCGGGGAGAAAAATCCGGTCTTGTCCGTTTTTTTCAATTAGCAGGATGAATACGACTTATCTGGCTTTCGCTGGCGCACTGAGAAATGCTGGGAAAAAAAGGGGAAAGAAGAGAAAAGAACGAGAAGGAGAATAGGGCCGTTTCTAAAGCGAGGGCCCCGCCATTCTCTGGAGTGCGGGGAAAGTAGGCCACGGACCGCTCCACTAAAGGGGGTTTGCGCCTGTTTGTCGGGACGGCGGGTCCGGCCCTGTTGCAGGGATGAAAGGAGGCAAGCACAATGCCGGGCCGATTCATCATCTCCAGCGGTTAATAGATGGCTCTCTCCTGAAAGAGGAAATTAATTTGCAAACGAGCCCTTTCTACACTAGGATTAATTGGATGGGGGGGGGCGCTTCAAATACGGGGGGGCTTCAAAAGAAAGGGCGGAAGAGGTATTTTGCCGTTGTTCCGAAAATATTTGGGCGCCTCTGTTTTCTTCTGGGTGACGGAGGGAAAACAGCTCTCTTTCACTTCACGGGCTGTTAATGAATGTGGTGAGATTCATGATCCAAGCAGCTGATGATTCACTCACTGTGTGCTCCATTGATGAACGGCTCACTGAGGTGTGACAAAAATTAGCCTAGTTAAGACAGCAAAACTGCAAATGGCGCACCGGTGGTCCAATCAAAAAAACCAAAACACAAAATGGAGCCGTGGCTTATCTATGAACAGCAGGCTTGCAGGAAGATGCTGCATCAGAATATGCGGGCGTTAGCAGCAGCGGTGACCAAAACATCCATATGCCATATGCCAAACATCGTGAGGGCTGTCATATCGGTGGCATTGGTGAACAAAACATCACTTCCGTGAGCTCAAGTGTCCGTTCTGCACTAGCGCGTATCCAAAAGTTTGCATCGGGGCACAGTGAAGGCATCAATGAGGGCAGCGGTGATAAAAAAAACACTGAATCAGTGTTCGTGGTCAGGTTATCATTGAATAAAACAACCAGTGCGAGATGAGGGCAGCGGTGAATAAAACAGCACCTCGGTGTGCAGTGAGGGCAGCGGTGAATAAAACAGCACATCGGTGTGCAGTGAAGGCAGCGGTGAATAAAACAGCACATCGGTGTGCAGTGAGGGCAGCGGTGAGTAAGATCCTGCATCGGTGCACGATGAGGGCAGCGGTGAATAAAACAGCACATCGGTGTGCAGTGAGGGCAGCGGTGAGTAAGATCCTGCATCGGAGCACGATGAGGGCAGCGGTGAATAAAACAGCACATCGGTGTGCAGTGAGGGCAGCGGTGAATAAAACAGCACATCGGTGTGCAGTGAGGGCAGCGGTGAATAAAACAGCACATCGGTGTGCAGTGAGGGCAGCGGTGAATAAAACAGCACATCGGTGTGCAGTGAGGGCAGCGGTGAGTAAGATCCTGCATCGGTGCACGATGAGGGCAGCGGTGAATAAAACAGCACATCGGTGTGCAGTGAGGGCATCGGTGAATAAAACAGCACATCGGTGTGCAGTGAGGGCAGCGGTGAATAAAACAGCACATCGGTGTGCAGTGAGGGCAGCGGTGAATAAAACAGCACATCGGTGTGCAGTGAGGGCAGCGGTGAGTAAGATCCTGCATCGGTGCACGATGAGGGCAGCGGTGAATAAAACAGCACATCGGTGTGCAGTGAGGGCAGCAGTGAATAATACACTGCATCAATGCACGATGAGGGCAGCAGTGCGCAGCGCCGGGGGTCGGCGGAGTGCAGCGTGCAGTGACTCAGTGACGGATGGCGGCGGCCCCGCTCCCCCCGCTTCCCCTGCAGATGGCCCGGCGCTAACGACGTCTCCGTGCAGATGTTCCGCGGGCGCTAATGTATGGCCCGCGCCGTCTCTCCGAGAGCTTGCGGGAACTCGGGGTTATTTTTCACGTCCGGGAAAGAGGAGGGGGAATGAAAAAAAAAAAAGCCTGACGCTGGTGAATATATTCACACCAGCCCGTGCAGCAGATGAGAGGCGGTTGGCTAGGAGACAGCTGCAGAGGGAAAGGGCCCTGTTTTCTCCATGCCCTGAGAGCGCCGGAGGGAGACGCTTCACTCTCACGGGTATCTGGAATTTGTAAACGATTACAGCGGTGGCCAATAAAATTGTACTGGGTTTTAAAATTGGACCATAATTCCTGCAGTTGAAAAGGACATCTTAAGCACCTTAACTGGGTCCGAGGGCCGTCTGGGCCCCCTTTAAAGGGTACGGAGCAACACCCCTGTGAGCAAGGCAAAATCGACTTCAGTCCGGAACATTTTTATGGATTTTCACAGCATCAGTGGCGAGAGTCATCTCTTTTGTGACAATTTGGGAACCTTAAAGCAATTCTGAAAACATGCCGATTTAACACACACAATTTTAATGAACGACTTCAGAGGACAGCGAGTGTGTGGCTGCTCCAGGCACAGATTCCTGCGGGTGCCACTTCATCTGTGACGCACGCTCACACACTTCACTGTAGCGCAACGACACTAAATAGACAAAGGGCATTATTCTCCCGATCTATCCATCTCCATCTCCATCCATCTCTCTCCCTCTCTCTCCCCCTCTCCCTCTCTCTCTCATGGGGCCTCCGTCTCCCTCTCCGTTTCGCCACGGCGCAGACAGGTGCTAACCGCGCTCCCCCTCGCCGGGAAATGTCACACTTTAAACAGCGACGGGAGCGTCGGTCTCCTGCCAGAGGACGCTCTACCCTGGGGGAGAGCGTCATTTATCCTCCCACCTGTTGCCGCGTCTTTGTCACTGTGGGGTTGCGGCTGGTGAGGGTCACGCGGTTATGATGTCACCGCTCTGCGCCGAAAAACAAATCCGACTCAGCCCCCCGGGGTGGGGGGGGGGGGGAGGGGTCTGCTTGTCAAAATCTCAGAAGCAGACCATCACTGGTATGGCTGCTACGGAGACCCACGCATTCCGTACTTGACCGGCCAACGGGGAGGCAGCAGGCGGAAGTTTTTCGGGCGATTTGTTCGCAACTCGTCGACATCTTTGTGCCACAAACCAACGCTGCATGCAAGATAAGTCACAGAATTGTTTTTTTGGTTTTTTTTTTTAACAACCCTTCTCCTTCGCGTTAGAAGAGGTCGCCTTAAGCCATTCACATTTTAATATGCATTCGAAAATGAAAGAGCCGCGCTGTGAATTCGTAAAATTTCGAATCCCAAATCGTCTCCCTGCTCCGGCGCCTTGACCTCCCGCCCGTCTGTTTCACCGCCCGAGGAGAAACGCGGCTTTCGGGATCCCGATACCCTCACGGACTCGGCGCAGCAACAAAAATGAAAAAAACTAATTATCTGATTTCAATCAAATTTCTCATAAAAAATACATGTCCTACGGTTTCGTCAGTGCTGTGAGGCTGTATCTCCTGTTTCGCCGGAGCTCTCTGGTTTGCTGGGATGTCTGACGCCGACCTCTGCGACCCCCCCCTGCCCGCGGTGAAACAGGGGAACGAGACGCCAGCCGCCCTTCAACGGCTCAGGAGCTGGCACGCAGAACCCTCACGGAGAGAGTTCCTCTTTGCCCCGCTTCCCGGGAACACACTCACTGATGGAGGCCAGGGCTCGGCGGCCTGGGAAGGGGGAGGCGGCCAGCACAGGGAGAGCAGGGAGCACAGAAGCTCCCCGTCTCCAGAGGAACTGCCATCGAGCAGAGACGTTCACACCCGCACCTGAAAGGTGTTGGACATTTCGCGAATAACCCTGCGTGGGCTGCCTTTCCATTTTATCACGTTTACCTGCCAGGGCAATCTCCCACCGACGAACAGAGAAGGGGGAAGCGATCATACGTAATACTTAAACGTCGGTCGATTTTAAGAAGAAAGAAATTCAGTGGCGTGATGAGAGGTCTGCACGTGCTTGTGTGCTGGGACTCACCTTTTGCTTCTGTGCTGTGCTTATGGGCCTCTGGCTGCATCTGCCTCAATGTCTACTCTGTGCTCTAGCTCACTGACTCAGTGTGTCACTCTGTGCTGTAACTCACTGATTCAGTGTGTCACTCTGTGCTCTAACTCACTGACTCAGTGTGTCACTCTGTGCTGTAACTCACTGACTCAGTGCTCCACTCTGTGCTCTAACTCACTGACTCAGTGCTTCACTCTGTGCTCTAACTCACTGACTCAGTGTGTCACTCTGTGCTCTAGCTCACTGACTCAGTGCTTCACTCTGTGCTCTAGCTCACTGACTCAGTGTGTCACTCTGTGCTCTAACTCACTGACTCAGTGTGTCACTCTGTGCTCTAGCTCACTGACTCAGTGCTTCACTCTGTGCTCTAGCTCACTGACTCAGTGTGTCACTCTGTGCTGAATCCTGCTGCGCTGTGCTCTGTGTTGTTTCAGTGTTTCATTCTCTGTGTTATAACACATTGAGTCGGTGATTGTCTGTCATTGTGCTGTAAACCACTGACTCAGTGTCTCACTCGCTGACTCAGTGTTTCACTCACTCACTGACTCAGTGTTTCACTCACTCACTGACTCAGTGTTTCACTCACTCACTGACTCAGTGTTTCACTCACTCACTCGCTGACTCAGTGTCTCCCTCACTCGCTGTCTCAGTGTCTCCCTCACTCGCTGTCTCAGTGTCTCCCTCACTCGCTGTCTCAGTGTCTCCCTCACTCGCTGTCTCAGTGTTTCACTCACTCGCTGACTCAGTGTCTCCCTCACTCGCTGACTCAGTGTCTCCCTCACTCGCTGACTCAGTGTCTCCCTCACTCGCTGACTCAGTGTCTCCCTCACTCGCTGTCTCAGTGTCTCCCTCACTCGCTGACTCAGTGTCTCCCTCACTCGCTGACTCAGTGTTTCACTCACTCGCTGACTCAGTGTTTCACTCACTCGCTGACTCAGTGTTTCACTCACTCGCTGACTCAGTGTCTCCCTCACTCGCTGACTCAGTGTTTCACTCACTCGCTGTCTCAGTGTCTCCCTCACTCGCTGACTCAGTGTTTCACTCACTCGCTGACTCAGTGTCTCCCTCACTCGCTGACTCAGTGTCTCCCTCACTCGCTGACTCAGTGTTTCCCTCACTCGCTGACTCAGTGTCTCCCTCACTCGCTGACTCAGTGTCTCCCTCACTCGCTGTCTCAGTGTCTCCCTCACTCGCTGTCTCAGTGTCTCCCTCACTCTCTGACTCAGGGTGTCACTCACTCGCTGACTCAGTGTGTCACTCACTCGCTGACTCAGTGTGTCACTCACTCGCTGACTCAGTGTCTCCCTCACTCGCTGACTCAGTGTCTCCCTCACTCGCTGTCCCAGTGTCTCCCTCACTCGCTGTCTCAGTGTTTCACTCACTCGCTGACTCAGTGTCTCCCTCACTCGCTGACTCAGTGTCTCCCTCACTCGCTGACTCAGTGTCTCCCTCACTCGCTGTCTCAGTGTCTCCCTCACTCGCTGTCTCAGTGTCTCCCTCACTCTCTGACTCAGGGTGTCACTCACTCGCTGACTCAGTGTTTCACTCACTCGCTGACTCAGTGTCTCACTCACTCGCTGACTCAGTGTCTCACTCACTCGCTGACTCAGTGTCTCACTCACTCGCTGACTCAGTGTGTCACTCCCGGAAGCTGAATCACTCACCGCTGGTGCAGATCCAGCTCCCTCTGGCTCCTCTCCTCCTCCAGCCCTCTCTGCAGCTCCTCTGTGATCCTCCTCCGCAGCTCCTCCTCGTCCACTAAACAGCGGAGAGCGAGAGAAGGAGAGAGAGAAAGAGAGAAAGATAGGAGATCAGCGTCCTCAGGGAGCGCACCTTCCCCCGGGAGCCCTAATGGGAGCATTAACGTTCATAGCCGGGACTGATTATGCAGCAGCACAGAGGGGTTATTCCCGCTGCCGGAGGAGGTTAAACGCTGTTTATTGCGCAGACAAGCCGGGACGGAGGAGAATAAAGGCAAGATTCCGAGCCAAGGTGAGCCCTCGCTTTGAAACGAGCCAATTACAAGCCTCGGAAGTTGGCTTAAGTTCGGAAAATCGGCTGCCTTTTCTGGGAGAGGTTACCGCGGCACCAAAGCCCTTCCGGGGATGCGAGCGGTCTCTCTTTGCCGGAGTTGTGGCCACGGCGGTAACGGACGGACCTCACCGCGTCGGAGGGGTCAAAACTCTCCCCCTCCCCTCCCGCTCGGCACAGCGCAAACGATTCGCCGAGAGACGGTCCCCGACGTGCCCTTTAACGGGGAACGCAGCGCTGTCCCAAAAGTGTGAGTGCGAGAGTGTGTTTTTTTACACTCCGTGCAGCTGTGTGCAATAATAACTCAGCAAGAATGTGAGCGCATGTGAGTGCATGTGACCATGTGACAGCAGCCGAGTCAGTGTTGGATGCTTGTTGTCAAGGTAATGTGGGGGTGGGGGGGTGGGGGGGGCAGACTCTCGCTTCAGAGTCAGAAGACTGGGTGGGATGGGGGGGGGGGGGATGTTTGGGTTTGATTTATGATCAGCTGTACCTGCCACATACCAACAATCTATCAGCCTTTAAAACATCATCCGTCTGACCTTTATTAAGGTTCAAAGCAGAGGCTGTGTGTGTGTATTAGTCAGCGCAACGCTTTTGAACTCCATTTAAAAAAGACGCTTGCACTAGTCTCTCGCCCTTCCCGTGACCTCCGAGTACGCCCGCTAAAACAGACTGGCGCTCCAGCTTTGACAGCACTAATTTCCTCTCACTTGTGTGGCACTTTTAGAAATGGGGAGTTCAGTGTCATTATCATTATTATCATATTACTATTACGCCCTCATCTTTTCTTCATCCCCATCACTACTATCAGCTATGGGGGAGTAACCAGCCTTGGCAATCAGTTTGATGGAACGTGAACAAGAAGCGGTGTGTGCGAAGTACTCCAGTTCGCGCCCCAGTAGGCAGGAGTGTGACCTCTCTGGGGGAAAATGGAGCTGCCGTCGCCATTGAAAAAGTCACACCGACTGCCGCCTCCGGTTTTTGATCCAATCACAGTCGAGCACCCTGCTGTTATATTCTGTCTGGGGAGGGAGGTGGTGGGGGGGGGTGGTGTGGAAGCATTTATGAGCTCTGAGTCCATTATGAATCCAAATCCTGCCAAAGTCGAGCAGCAGTGGAAGTGGGCATCTGGAGTGCTTGCCGCGGTAGCCGGCTTAAGGGTGAATTCCCAGAGTGATTCATTTAGGTGGGGTAGCTCTGCACAGTAGCCTGCGCGAATCATGCTGGCTGCCCCAGAGAGGTGCATTAACAGCAGCAGAGATTGGGGTAGAGATGGGCGGGGGGAGGCTGTTTGTTTTAAATAATGGAGGTTTTAAAGGCAAGCCTCTCCCTGTCTCTGTCTCACCGTTCTTACCACTCCCTCTGTTTTCCTCTCCTCTCTCCATTTTTCTCTCTCTGTTTCCCTCTTCCTCTTTACCACCATCTCCCCCTCCTTCTCCTTTTCGCTCTGCCTCTCTGTCTCTTTCCCTCCCTCCCTACCTCTCTCTCGCTCTCTCTCTCTCGTGTTGTCTTCCTTTTTCCCTGTCTCCATCTCTTCCCCATCCTCTCCTTTTCTACCCTGCTCTCTCTCATTCCCTCCCGCCCTCTCCCTCTCCTTCTCTCTACGGACCCTCTCAGGCCTGCTCGGTAGTGCACAGTCCGGCTCTGCAGACTGAAAGATCCAGGTCCCGGGGCCGTCCTGGCGCGGCTGGCTGCCCGCCCCACCCTGCCCCCCCTCCCCTCCCCCCCTTTACAGAAACGTTCACGCCGCCACCGCAGTCCAGCGCCTCCTCTGTCACAACTCTGTCCCGCTCCCCCAGACCGCCTGCCCCGCAGGGGCGAAAACATAATTCCCAAACGCATTTACACCAGCATTAGCACAAAACGCCGCTATGAACTCAACCGCCGCTGAACGTGGCTGTGAATTTCAACGGAACTGCAACTCCGGGGCTGCAAAAATACTGGCACATATTTCAGTCTGAAACCAGGATTGCAGCGGCTTTCCCACCTGTCTGATGCACTGGCTCCACACATGAAGGCGTGCCTGATATCAGAAATACCAGCTCCACACAGACACACATGCCTGATATCAGAAAGAGCAGTTCTCCAGACAAGACATGTTTGACACCAGAAAGGCTAGCTCCCCATAGACCGACATGTCTGATATCAGAAAGACCAGGTCCCCAGACAGACATACCTGATATCAGAAAGACCAGTTCCCCACAGACCTGTCCAATATCAGAAAGAGCAGCTCCACAAAGACAGACATGTCTGATATCAGAAAGCCCAGCTCCACACAGACAGATATCAGACAGCTGGATGTGTATGATATCAGATCAAGAGACCAGCTTCAAGAAAAAGAGATGTCTGACATCAGACAGGAACGACAGCTTCCGAAAGAAAGCCATGTTAGATACCAGATACAGAGCGCGTCTCCAGTAAGACACATGTCTGATATCAGACAAGCTTCCATACAACAGGCTGTCATGATTCTAGGCATTAGCAAGAGAGATGTACTCCTCTTCCTCTTTCAGTATACTCCCCCCCCCCCCCCCAAATGAACGTAATACTGTCGTCAACCCCCCGGCTTTGGCAGAATCACAGTCACATAACCATATCAGTCCAATCGTCACAGAACATATGGGCATTAGCATGTCGAGCTGTATGGAAATGCAACCATTCCCATTAACGGCACAAAACCAATTAACAGCAGTCACTGGGCGGAAAATATCCAGATGTTGGGAACCAGCCACCTAAGAGGTGACGAAATTCGCTTTCACGACAATGATGCACCCCTGCGATGAAAAACACACTTCTCGTGCAACAGTTCCAGGACTGGCCTGAAGGGGGCGCAGTAGCTATGGGAGTGCGAGGAGATATCTTACACCAGAGACGTCTTTTTGCATTTGGATGACTGCTAGAGTGTCACGTGGGTTTAGCTTTGCAAAGGTGACCTACCGTTACACAATACATGGCAGGGAATGGCTGAAGTAGACCTTTCAGTGACTCTTTTTGAGCTCGAGCTTCACGTTGCCGATCACAGATGACGGACGAGACAAAGGAAAGCTTGCCCAAAGGCTGCATTTCAAACAGCGCCAACCCCGCTGGGATGAAATTCAACACCGCCTTGAGCGCGTTGCTCAACTACGAGAAAAGCGTTTTGATTAATGCCGCCCTCGGCCCCAGCTGAAGATAAGCGTTTCGGTATGTGGGGTCAGCACCTTACACTGAACCTTGAAACCGCTTGGCACTCCGGCCGGATGTAATGTGTCAGCGCCCCCCCCCCCCCCGCTGAAATAACTCTCTGGAGGCGCGTGCAGGGGAACGGTCTCCGTCAACGGCATTAACCTCGGCCTCGTCAGCCCCCCCATCTCGGCCAGAGCGCCCTCGCTCTCGAGATTACAGGACGGATCGAGTGGAGGAGAGAGAGCGGGAGAGAGGGAAAGAGCAGGAGAGAGAAAGAGAGAGATGAAGGGAAAGAGAGGGCAGGAGAGTGAAAGAGAGGGGGAGAGAAGGCAAGCGAGAAAGGGAAGGGGAGGGAGAGCGGGAAAGACAGGGAGAGAGGGAGCGAGAGAAGGAGGGGGAGGAAAAGTGAAGCAGCGAGGGAAACAGAGGTGGATAGAAAGAGAGAGAGAGAGAGGGAGTGAGAGAGAGGTATAACAGATCTGAAAGGGAGGGGGCAGCGCTAATCGGAACGTCCATTAACTCGGGGTTCAGAAGGGGAATTATCATTTGACACATTAATTAATGTGTGCAAATAAACCTCTGCCACTCCATGCACTCCATGCTCCACACGCTTGGCATGTTTACAGCCTCTAGAACAATCCCCTCTCCTGAATATCAAGCGCGCAAAAAAGCTGGCGATTATTCATTTCATTTCTCAATTCTCTTTCTCCCCCCCCGCTCGAGTCAAGCGGGAGGCATGTACTGGGTGTGATAGCGTATTAGCATGCGGTAGCAGTGTTCGGTTATCACCCTAGAAAACGCGCGGTGATCAGGTGTTAAAGAGCGGGATGTGCAGGTTTCAACACCACTGCGACGGATTCCGTGGCTGCAGCCTGTTGTGGCTGAACTTCTAAGCCTACATGATGTCCCCTCCCACCGTCAACACCCCCCAACCCCAACGGAGACTGACACTAACATGAAAAAAAGAAATGCAAAAAAAAAAAAAAAAAAGGTTGAAATCAAATTCCTGGCGCCCACATTTTGGTGAGATCCGCTCGAACTGCATGACGTGAAGGTTCCTCTTCCTGGTCCATTGTTGGTCCACGGGTCAACCGTTGTCGAGCAATAGCGGTCCTCCACACTGTTAATTACCTCTCAGTGCGAGAGGTTCGGCCCATCCACAACCTTCTGCTTGACACGCCACAGCTTGCCGATATCTGGTCAAGCTTGCATGTATAAAAACAGCCCTTTAAATAAACACGTGGGGGCCGAGGGTGACATTTATTAACACCGCCACTCCTCCACACTGCCCGTATCTGCTTGTTACCGTGACGATGCCCCGGCCGATAGTATATTTCATTGCTGGGCCGGAGTCGCATTAATCACACTGCATGCTGGGTAGCGAATGCTGGGGCGCGTGACTCCATGTGTCTTCTCTGGGATGTTGATGCTTGATAAAAAGGGAATTAAAGATAGCACGTGATAACAAGTCGAGCGCTACGGGAGGGTGTTTGATTCCTGGCCGTGAAGCAGGTCAGCGGCATTCCTCTACCCGCCAGAACCCAACAGAAAGACACAGCGGCTGTGTCTCTGCGGCTCTGCCACGGAGACTGCCACATCCTTCACTCCACAGTGACAGTCACAACGCAGGGAGAAGGAGGGACAGAGAGGAAGGAGAGGAGCTGAGGGAAGGAGAGAGAGAGAGGAAGGAGAGAAGCTGAGGGAAGGAGAGAGAGAGGAAGGAGAGAAGCTGAGGGAAGGAGAGAGAGAGGAAGGAGAGAAGCTGAGGGAAGGAGAGAGAGAGGAAGGAGAGGAGCTGAGGGAAGGAGAGAGAGAGAGGAAGGAGAGGAGCTGAGGGAAGGAGAGAGAGAGGAAGGAGAGAAGCTGAGGGAAGGAGAGAGAGAGGAAGGAGAGGAGCTGAGGGAAGGAGAGAGAGAGAAATGAGAGAAGCTGAGGGAAGGAGAGAGAGAGGAAGGAGAGAAGCTGAGGGAAGGAGAGAGAGAGAGGAAGGAGAGAAGCTGAGGGAAGGAGAGAGAGAGAGAGGAAGGAGAGAAGCTGAGGGAAGGAGAGAGAGAGAGAGGAAGGAGAGGAGCTGAGGGAAGGAGAGAGAGAGAGGAAGGAGAGGAGCTGAGGGAAGGAGAGAGAGAGGAAGGAGAGAAGCTGAGGGAAAGAGAGAGAGAGGAAGGAGAGGAGCTGAGGGAAGGAGAGAGAGAGAAATGAGAGGAGCTGAGGGAAGGAGAGAGAGAGGAAGGAGAGAAGCTGGGGGAAGGAGAGAGAGGAAGGAGAGAAGCTGAGGGAAGGAGAGAGAGAGAGGAAGGAGAGAAGCTGAGGGAAGGAGAGAGAGAGAGAGAGAAGGCCTGGAGGGAAGGAAAGAGAGGGAGGCAAAGAGAGATGAAGAAGCGTTGAGGAAAGGCAAGAGGGAGGAAAAGAAAGAGAGGAAGGGAGAGAAGGAGGAGTGAGAGAGGAAGGAGAGAAGCTGATGGAAGGAGAGAGAGGGAAGGAAAGAGAGAGAGGAAAGGAAAGAGAGGACAGAAGGGCTGGAGGGAAGGAGAGAGGGAGGGAAAGAGAGAGGAATGAGAGAGGGGGGAATGAAAGAGGAAGGAGAGAGGGAGGAAGAGGAATAGAGAGGAAAGACAGGCGATGGAGGGAGGAAGAGGGAGAAAAAGAAAGGGAGGAGGAGTGAGTGAGGGAAAGAGAGAGAGACAAAAGAAAGGGAACAGAGAAGGAGGGAGGGAAGGAGGAAGAGGGACAGAAAATAGAGGGAGCAAGAGAGGAAGGAAATAGACCAGGACAGCCACAGAGAGAAACAGAGAGACAGAGAGCTTTTTACGTTGATGCATTCGCCGATACGCAGGATATATGCTAGGGTCCCATTTTTCAATATCTCAGATTGCAGTGAGAATATGACTCAAAAAGATAGCTGCAAACAAAGACAACTATGTATCAAAAAACATCCACATATACAACCCAGACAACTATGTATCTAAAAACCTCCATATATATATAACCCAGACAACTATGAATCAAAAAACATCCATATATACAACCCAGACAACTGCATAACACCACCACACTAAATGACTGCTGTATTGTTGTCTATGATATGTGACAACACAGGTATTACAAACTACTGAAGTATGGAAACTATGGAAACCAGCCTACTTTCCTGTTCTCCTAGATACATTAAATGTGTTTCCTTAAAGATTCATGGAGATTGTTAAAACCAGCGTCCCTGCAGGAACATGCTACCCTATAAAACCCTGTATAAAAACGATCCAACAATAAACAGAGTAGGAAGTCAATTAATCAAGAGCTAAAAAGCGGCACCGGCCCACAGCGCTCCAGAGGGCTATCGGTTCAAATCCCAAACGGGTCAAGGGATGTTATACCCTTTGGCAAGGAGCATTGGGCTAAAATCCAGCTTTGTGAGACCACAGTGAGCTCCACCACGAGGGAGCTTTACTGGGAGAGCTGAAAGTACCCCTCCGGACAAGATCGCCCGCCGTCCAACGGCCGTTCATCTCCCAGCATGTCAACACCCCGCGTTCCACATTCCACATTCCGCACGCTTCCCGATTCCTCATCGGGGGGGGGGGGGGGGGGGGGGTGTGGGTGACGGGGTCATACGAGCTCCCTTCCCGCAGGGGACGTCGCCCGGGGTGGCCCGGCGGGTCCGCGGGTCACCCGATGCCGGGCGGGTGGCATTCGCGGCGGGGAGGGTGGCATTCCCGCGCGGAGGGGCGTAAATGTCGACTGATTGCGATCGCCGCCTCTCTCCGGTTTCACTTTCCCCGCGGTGACCCGGAGGAAGGCACTGGGGAGATAACGCACGAGATGTGGGCCGCCATTAACCCAATACGGAGGGACATGGGGGGAGGCCTAATACCTGCCGTCACTACCTGTCTCTCACGTTCCCTCCTCTGAGGGTGCTGGAACCTTCTCGCCTCTCTACACGGTAACAAAGGGGCCAAACTGGCCATCTTCCTTTGTCACAGACTGGAACGGAATCCTGAGCGGACCGCTCTGTCAGACCTCCATGTGACTGAGGGCGGGGGGGAGAGAGAAGGAGGGGCTGTTTATCTCTCCCTCCTCTCCCCCCCTCCTCTGAACTTTGCAGCAATCTCAAAGTGGGCTGGCAGGTGATGGTGGGCTTGGGGTGGGGGTGTTTGTGTGTGTGTGTGTGTGTGTGTGTGTGTGTGTGTGTGTGTGTGTGTGTGTGTGTGTGTGTGTGTGTGTGTGTGTGTGTGTGTGTGTGTGGGGGGGGGGGGGGGGGGGGGGGGGGTGCACCTCTCTGTCAGAGCAGGAGTCCTGCGTATGAATATTCATGCCCGCGGATGCTGGCGTGGGAGGCTCAGCCCTGACCAGAGAGCAATCAGCGCGCACGTGACTCCGGCCTGATTTACAGACCAGAGTCCAGCTCTGCACCCCGGACCCGTGGGCGCACATAATCAATCACCGCATTAAGGTCCCGACCCCCGCGGATATTGAGGTGACCCCGTGCAGCTCTTAATGAGATTTGTAACCATCAAACTTTAAAAAAAAAAAAAAAAAAGTCTGTCATAGGCAGACTTAAGTCTGTTTTTTCCAATGATGTTGCCAGGCATTACCACTTGTACAGCGGCCTATTGAAAATACTCCTGTCCGTAACACCATTGTTGAATATTCAGAAAGAAGGCTTTAAATATTCACATTTCACACAGAGGCTGTCCACCTCGAGATTAGAAATTGATAACAAAAACCTTTTAACCCGAAACAAAACCACTTACAACAAAATTTGAACCACATGATTAGGTGTAGCAATGTGAAAAGGGGTGCGTTTCAAAAATGTACCAATTTGCCTGGCTGTACATTGGATGATAACTCGCTCCACCTTACTCACCAGCTAACTTAAAGCTGCAAACACAGTGTGATTTCCTACTCAGCTTTCCTCTCTCCTGAGCCACACCTCCTCCCTGTGATTGGAGAGGCTTTGTCGCCGTGGCGAGGGGGCCACGCCCATGGCGTCCGTAGGGAAAGGTGAGAGAGAACAGGAGGGGGTTAAACTCTTTTAAGAGCATGGCGTCTGCAGGCAAGAGATTGTGCCAGTTGCATGCCGCGCTGACAAAACAAATGGTAGGTCCGCCTTGCTAAACCTTACATGGGGGAAAAAAAATGACCCACCAAAAGATTAAGAGGTTTCACCCGCCCACTGCAGAGGACCCCCAGCCCCCTCCAAACCGCTGCTGTGCAAACCTCATCCATATCTGCTTCACGGTGGAGTGCAATGGAAGCCAGAGCCGTGTCATTCTTCTACAGAGGAATGCCCTTCAGGAACAAGGTCACCTCTTCATATCCATAAGGGAGGGCCGCTCTTTTCAGGGGGGAAAAAGACAGAGAGGAAACAGACGGTCTGGAGAAAAAGAAAGGGAGCAGGAGTGAGTGAGCGAGGGAAGGAGAGAGATGGTAAGAGAGGGAATGGAGAGGGAAGGAGAGAGGGTAAGCTTGACCTGCGATAGGGAAGGGAAGAGCGAGAAGACATGGGGCGACGGCTTTCAAACGGCAGGTCCTGTGGGCCGGCGTCCTCGGAGGAGAGGAGAGGACGCGCTGCCACGAGGCAGGCGACCGGGTCCGCCGCCATGCCGCGTCCTCATCGGCCCGCGTTCCGGAAGACTGCCTCGGCCCTCTCGCTTTCGTTCGACAGGAGAGAGCCAGAGAGAACGCCAGGGAAATTAACCCAGGAGCAAGGCGACAAAAAAAGATCCCGCCGATTTGAGGCTCTCTGCTCCTCAAGATGAACCTTTTCTGATGCAAATGAAGGACAACCCAGACTCGGCGACACACCGTATTAATTCCTCATTTCAAATGTCAGGGATTAGCCTTTTTCCAGCCCGTACGCCGCACACCGATACGATCCCCGATCCTTGATTTCTTGATTTTCCCGCTCCTAGGAGGCCTCTAAAATCCCCATTCATAATTTTGCACCTCACAGAAACGGATGACGCTAGCTCTGGAGAAACGTTTCATTAAACTGAATTGCTGCGCCGTGGCTCTGAGCTGTGTTACATGTCCTCAATGCCTTTGGGCAATATGGACGCTCTGTCAAAGAGTGTTATTGTCAGGTACAGGGGTGACCCTCGACACGGTGGTGCAAGACAGTTTTGTGGAAGCAGTTTCCTCTTCAGAGGTCACACAAGCGATGATGCACCCGTTCATCCCGTGAAAACGCGGGGGCGTAGGTTTTTTTTAATCATGAGTCCATGCACCACGGATTCGATTGCCGCTACTAATCGGCCGTTGCTAATTGCGTGCTTAATTGCACTGCTCCTTGGATAGGGCCGCATCAGATCGGAGAGAGAACCTCCCGCTTGCCACCCACTCCCCCATGCCCGTGACCTCCGTTTGTCACCGCGGTGATGGGACGCCAGCTCGCCCTTTCACGACCTTCCCCCTCCGCACTGGCCGCGAGCGCCTGCTACACACTGCTCGGCAGTGTGATATGATGTGCCGTACTGCTGGTCAGTGATCAGTGTGTCTGATCGGTGTCGGCCGTGGGAGGCGCTCTCCCCCATTTCACGAGGGCCAATGAAGCTGCCTATGTCCAGCCACAGAGCCTGTCCGGCTGCAACATTTACAAAGAAAAAAAAACAACTCAAGGGGAATGATAAATGTCTGAAACCTTCATGAAATAAAATGCAGAATAAAACAATTTACATTTACATTTATTTATTTAGCAGACGCTTTTATCCAAAGCGACTTACAAAAGTGCATACAGCAAGTATAGCGACAGTACGGGGACAGGATGTGTACAGTTCCACAATGAGACAGTTCTCAGCTGAGAGCAAGGTCTGTTTGAGGACACAGTACTATTAGATTTGTACAATTACAGCCTATAGGGCAACTAATACGATACACCTTCAAACGGCGGACTTCAACAACAATCAAAGTTAAAAACAAAAACAACCGTCTGCGTTTCTGCAGTGCCCTTCTAAGATACAGATTTCGGCCAACCAATCCACCGATGTGTGGCACCTGCCTGACTGAGGCACGGCAGCCGTTCTGCATTAACAACACATCTGCTGATAGATGAAGGGGGGGTGATTTATTTTAGCCAATTACCCCGGGGGTGATTAGATGGCCAGATTGAAAGCTTCTGAATGGGATATTGGCCGGGACACTTGCTCTGTGGCTGTGGAGACCAGAGGATCTAAGAGACGGTCATTCACTGAGACATGCTGACCAACTCCAGCCATTCATTTAACCACACATTAAATGCCTACCTAAAAGGTAATCTGCAAACTCCACCAATTCTGTTTCTTTAAACTACAGCTAACCGCGAACCCAGTAACCGTCAGAATGCCAATTAAAACAAGGACACAGACCCCAAAATGGCAACAATGTTTCCTCCAATCCTAAGATGTAGTTTGCACTCCCACTCTGTAAGTCACTCTGGATAAGAGTGCCTGCTAAACGACCAAATTGTGAATGTCAAATGTAAATGTAATCCGAGACCAGCTGAACATTCCGGAAGGCGTACAACCATCTTGGCGACACAAAGGTGTGTGAACAGAGCAAGAAGCAGTGGCATTGACAATGTTGAAGGGAAGGGACCCGGCCTTCACCCCACCTCATACATGGCCAGTTTCACCACACGCTTGTGTCACCATCCTATTCACCAATGAAAGGGGAAAAAAAATATGAATCGAAAGCACAGCGGCAAGTGTAAAATATGCATGAGACGAACAGCCCTAAATCTCAGGTTTTAACAGGGTATAAATCCTCTCAGAAGGCAGCGTGCGACAGTGTCAGAGCCCAGGCCGAACGGACTGCTTAATTACCGCATTGATTCATGAACTTTATTACTTATTATGAGGAGAAATTAATTGTTTCATTACCGGTTTTGCAATTACACGCTGGGCGTATTAATCATCATGAGCCAAACAGGACGCATTCTCAGAAAGCAATTGGAAACTTTGTTTAAAAAAATACTTGTGCATCACCTGTTAAGATTATGAATCAGACACAAGGCTCTGAGAAGCTGTGGCATCTGGCTCGGGGGTGGGGGGGGCTCTGGGTGTCCATCAAAGGCAGGGACCAATAATATTGCCGTATGACTTCACAGTAGAGGCTGGCCCAAGATGAAGCAAAACCTCATTACCTCTCTGACGTCACTGCGCAAATCACAGCACATAGAGACAAATGCTGCTCGATCCCATTGGGGGAGGCGCTCTCACTCGCTAGCTCTACAGTCCTTACAAAAACGCTTTGCTCTGAATGGCGGTTCAATTGGCTGATCTGCGTCAGGTTTTAAGCAGTGAAATTCTCCTTGCGCAAGGGGTAGTCATTTCTTTTTGACGACACTATCTCCCAGTTGATAAGTGAGGTCATGTGCAAGTCTGACATGTTCTCTTTAACAAGGCCCTTGGCATGGTGACACAGCAGGCTGAGGCTTAAAATGTCCGTCCGAAGGGCGTCTGTCCCTTCCATCAGAGTGAGGCCATATGATAAAAGAGCGAGCTGTACAGAGACTCAATTCTCCACATCGCTCCAAACAAAAGAGAACAAGTGGACTCAACTGCAACCACCCAACCCCTCTCTCCAAACACTGGCACTCGGTAAACTCAGAAGTGCAACCACTGCCTGACCACCCCACTCAGAACGCAACAGCAAATTATACCTGAACCATATAGAACACAACCGCAATGAACCGCAAATACTTCCAGAAAACTCCAGGTAAAATAAAACCACTCCAAAGCATATTACAGTCCGACAAGCCAGAACAGACCACAACTGCTCCAAACCACAAGTACCACTAGATAGAACACAACCACTTTGAAGAGCAATCGGTGTGACCATCCCAGAGAGCTATGTTAGGTTGGGGTTGGGTGGGGTGGGGTGGGGGGAAAGCGGGAGCGTGGCATTTGTGAATAGAACACAAGGCACGGGCCAAGCTGAATCAATTTTCGGGGCCGTTAATGTCCCCTTCAGCACTGCGGCAAAGCGAGCTCAACTACAGCAGTAGTGGCTGATAAGGTGTGCGTGTATGCGTGGGCATGCAGAGTCCAAAATCCTATGCGCGTGTCTCCATCGTTCATGCCCGACTTAGTTTCAATAGGCAGGGGACTGATTGTTCAAGAGCGCAAAAAACGCCATACGCGGCTGTAGACAAGAAGTGATCGTTATGTTTTTTTTTTTTTTTTGTGAATTAATTAGCGGATGTCTCTAACCAAAGAGTCAAATTAAAAACAGGTGCCGGAACAAACGAGCGCTGACCCTCTGTAATTGATTAATGTAGGCTGTGCGCCGCTTATTTAGAACGGCCATCTCTGGCTTGCTTGTTCCTCTCGGCTGTCGGGTTTCATTCTTCTGTTTTTACGAGGCGAGCTTCGTTTTTTGATCTGTCACATTCTTGTGTAAAGGTAACAGTACAGTGTGTACGAGTGTGCGTGTGTGTGTGTGTGTGTGTGTGTGTGTGTCTCTCTACATCTATTGTGGGAGGGTCTGGAGTGTTTTCCCAGATGCCTAATTCAGAGAAAGCCATACATCCCGAGCCTCATCCTAAAGTTATGCTATACTAACATAGCATGCATCAGATGTAGAGAAATGGCATCGCCCAAACACTGATCCTTATTTGGCTTCGGTCATTTGACAAAATGGTTTGGGTGAGGATAAGGCTTTGATTAGCTGATTCTGGTTCAGTGCTTGAGTCAAACGGAATATAAGAATCAATGCAAGTTAGAGATTATATAGCCGAGAGAAATTCTAAGAGTATGTGAACAAGAAGGTCATCGGGTATGTGAATGAATGCTAAAGTAGGAGATAAACGAAGAGTTTATGAATAAGAGCATTAGTGAGCAGGTAACCCCATTCATATCAAGTGCCACCATTCACAGCATTAAGCAGCAGCTAAGTAGAATATCTGTGCTGTGATTGCCAAGGGTGTATTTAACCTCACACACAGGAAACATCAGTAGCTAAAAATAAGCTAAGGAAGGTAGTTATTGGTAACTAAGGATACGCTAAGGAAGGTATCTGAGGAAGGTAGCTAAGGAAGTTAGCCAATTAGTAGCAACTGCCAAGGCCTTCTGGTATTTATGGAAAACGGTTTTACACATCAGTGCGCATGTGGTACAAACGCTGAGAATTCACTTGCTGTGTTGATGGTGCAAAATCACACAGTACACCTCCTCTGAAGTGGTGGGGAAGGCTCCGAAAAGCTGGAGAAGTACCACCCGACTTGTCGGTGTACATTTTGTTCAAGATGGGAGGGCAGCTCAGAGAGAATGAGAGTGTGTGTGAGAGTTTGTGAATGAGCGAGCGAGTGAGTGAGTGAGTGAGTGAGAGCACAGGACTGCGACAGTGAGTGTGTGAGGGACAAAGTGAGAGAGAAAGTATGTGTGCGAGAGTTAGCGAGTTAATATATAAATATAAAGGTCGTACTGACTCACCAGGTGGTAGCAGCGCTGGGGCAACAGCTTCTAAAGCAGGAGGTGGTGAAGGCATAATGATTTCAACAGCAGGTGGGGGGACCTCAGCTTCAACAGGAGGTGGAGGAGGGGCCGCAGCTTCAACAGGGGGTGGAGGAGGGGTCACAGCCTCAACAGGGAGAGGTGGAGGGGCTACAGCTTCAACAAGAGGAGGTGGGGGGGCAACAGCTTCAACAGGAGGAGGTGGGGGAGCGATGATTTCAACAGGAGGAGGTGGGGGAGCGATGATTTCGACAGGAGGAGGTGGGGGAGCGATGATTTCGACAGAAGGAGGTGGGGGAGCCATGATTTCAACAGGGGGAGGTGGGGGAACGATGATTTCAACAGGAGGAGGTGGGGGAGCGATGATTTCAACAGGAGGAGGTGGGGGAGTGATGATTTCAACAGGGGGAGGTGGGGGAGGAGGAGCAATAGCTTCCACAGGTGGGGGTGGAGGCAAGGTAACAGGTTCAACAGGGGGAGGCGTGGGAAGCGGGGCTAGAGGTTCCACTGCAGGAGGGGGTGGTGGAGGTGGGGTCATAATGTCAACAAGGGTAACCACAGGAGACGGGGCCATGGGTTCCACAATGGGTGCAGGTGGAGGGGCAACAGGTTCAATAAGGGGAGCGGGAGGAGGGGCAACTGGTTCAATGGGGGGAGGGGTGAGAAGGGGGGCTACAGGTTCAACTACGGGAGGGGGTGGTGGAGGGGGGGCCACAATCTCAATAACGGGGGCTGGAGGAGGAGGAGCCACAAGTTCCACAATGGGAGTGGGAGGAGGCGGGGCTACAGGCTCTACAGGGGGAGGGGGCGGGGCAACAATCTCAACAAGGGGAGGCGTGGGAAGGGGCGCTACAGTCTCAACAACAGGAGGGGGTGGGGGAGGGGGGGTCACAGCTTCGACAGGGGGAGGTGGCAACACGGGGGTCACGGGTTCAAAGGGGGGAGGTGGCGGCAACAGAGGGGGCACAGGTTCGACAGGGAGCGAAGGCATCGGGACCCGTGGCGGTGACCGCGGGCACACCGGGGGCGGGGACGTCTCCCTCATGCGGTTGATGACGTTCTCCGACAGCTGTCAAACGAAGAGAGACGGACGTCAGCAGGTAATCAAAGCCCGGTTCACCAAAGAAATGCAGACAAGACTAATGCAAGCCTAATGCAAATTTACAAGTGAAACCAACAACATACTTCATCATTCTCAAACTGCCAATCTTGCAGACAACTTCCCTTTGACAGAAGTTGTCTTTTTTTCAGACTTTCAAAGTAAAAAACATCCTTATTTATCCGGACGACACAAATAAAGCTGGGTACGTAATCAGAAAAACCACCCAATGTTCTGAAGATTGAAAGGTTGAGCTGTTGGTATTAAATAAAGTAGGCTGTCCCATTTGATAACCAGCAAGATTCTTTTTCTCTTAATTTTTTTCAAAACCTCAAGGTCATGAGTCAGGGGTGGGAAAGGACAGAGTTCAAGGTAAAGCTCACCTTTTTATTTCAACCATCTACGTTACTGAGACCTTGACCTTTTAATGCTACTTCATGTTGGCATCACAGCACTCAGAACCACGGGCAAGACACACACCTGCTCCCATGCACTGGCTCGCCAAACTAAAACTAGGTCTGCGTGTTGCGGAGGAGCGAATACAGCCACAACAAACGAGGGTACAGGTACCGTCTCTGACAGATCAATTTTCCCAAGCACACCTTGAAATCGCCGGAGGTGGACGTGGTGATGTTTGCCAGCTTTGGAAGAACCGGGCGCACCACCTGCGTAAGGACGTCACAGTCGCGCAGAGTGTCGTTTTTGTGAAACAGATCAGGGTAAGGAATGTAATGTAGGTGGCATACAAACTAACACCGCTTTAACACCTTTGGGGGGGGAGAAGGGGACAGCGGTGCGCTTCTGTTCCCAGAATGCATCCTCCCACTGGCGAACCTAATACTGCCAACGTCTTATCCGACATGCTTCATGTTGCTAAACTGAAGCTATATTTAGCCAGTTAGCAAACGCGCATTGCTCAAGAGTATTGCGAGAAACAGCAAAAGGGGTAAACAAAGAAATATGCATGAAAGATCGCCATAATTTTTCTGTTGACCAAGCAGCGCAACCCCATGTAGTTGTTGCGATTTCTTGTACAACTTACTAGATAGAAGCCTAGCTAGCTAGAAGGGCAACAAATTGTAAGCCTGGCGTTGCAAGCTCGTTAGCTATGTAGAGTTTTTCATTCAGATATTATACATTTTGCACGTTTTCCAACAATTAGCTAACTGGGTGAGACAACATGGGCGGTGACGCTAGAGCTAGCAAGCGAGCTAGACATCTGTCAGTCGGTATAGCAAGCTAAGTAGCGAGCTAATTGTTACGAGGGTGGTTAATCATACCAGTAGCTTGCAAGCTAGTTAGGAACAACACGTGAAATTCACTGATTGCGTAGTTTACACTCCAGAAGGGTAATGGTTGTAGGTAAGCTAGTCACAATAAACAAACTTTGTTCTTTCTCGTCTGCTCACTCACCCTAATGCCCTTCACAATCGTAATGTTGTCATTCTCGTCCGATTCAAAGGAGACGCGGCGCGTGCTGTTGTTGCCTCCCATGTCTGCAGCAATACGCAACTGGGATTTCTAGATAGCGATGCGTTAAACAAAATGAATGTTATCGATGCACACTTAATTTTGGGGGAGAAATCTCTCACGCCTCCGCCAGATCACCAAGGCCTTGCGCCTTGGCAGACACAGCACAAGCGTACAACCGGCCCTTGCCCTTACTACTGTGAAGGCTAATACAATCGCTGCTCCCATTGGAGGAGCGGGATAGACTTCCTGAGCAAAATCGCACTCTATTGGCTAGCCGTCAGGGGTTACGGAAGCAGTGATACGAAATGAATTAAAGTACAGTGTGTTCTGCTAGTACGTTCAATTGTGAATCGCATGGAGTGCTTTGGTAGTACGAATGCGCAAGCAGCACATTGTCGTGTGCGCTATGTGAAACGAGTTTGTTTGCTTTTCTCTGTATTTCATAATTTTAAAGGACACCTACAATGTAATACAGAATAAATGAAATGACGGTGTTGTGCATTCTACCTCAATGTATTGTGTGTATCAACATTGCTGGGTGGGTGTGCATTGCAAACCGCTACCTCCACTGGTGTATAAACATTTGTCAGCTAAACAAATTTAACACCAGCATAATGTGTAGCCAGAAATGTCAGGCTGAACTAAAGACGTTCAACTGCGGCGTTACAGCGGTCACCCCTTATTTATATATGTGTATGTATGTATGTTTGTATATATACGTATATATGTGTGTGTAAAATTACCATTATCTTGAAACTGACCTACCCCAAGTACAAGCTGTGCACCTGTCTCTAAAGTTCAAGTGTCTAAAGGGCATTAGGTTTATGTGGGTTATAAATACATTTCTTGGAATTTTGTACATTTTTGTATGAAAAGAATAACCAACGTTCTTTTAGACAGCTTCAAACGACATTTTTAAACGTCAAATAAATGACCTTAATTAAATTACATGTAGTATAAATTGTAAATTTTTAACTATGCAGTTTTTTTACAGGACAAAAAGCAAATGAACTTGGGAACACATTCGAAAAGTAACATTTTCTTCTGTTTTGCTCAGAGGGGTTGGATTTTCAGTGAATGTGATATCAACCAGTAATGATGCAGTCTAAAAGTTTTTTTATAGACAAAGAATGCTCTGAAAGGGCTAAATCTGGACAAACAATAAAGTGGCAGTGGATTTTGATGATTATGTCCACCATTTCACTCAAGAAAAAACGACTTGGAGGACTGAGGTTTGAAGTGTAGCAGAAGAATTACCTCCTCCTCACCCAAGGACTAGTTGCTTGCCAATACTGCAACAATAACCCATGGGCTGCATAATGCTCTCAGTTTCAATGACAAACATTACCTTTTTCAACAGATGCAACTTAGGTGTCTGGCCTACTGTATGTGCATGCGGTGTTCAGTACAAGTGTTCAATACAGAAGTGGAGATGGTTGTTGGTCCTTTTGAGGGCTTTGTACAGTAGGTAATAAGCATGAAGATGTTGTGCAATTCTGAAGTTGACTTAACAATGACATAATGGTAAATACCAAATCATGTTTTTTTTCAAAAATAATAGCACCTGGGTACGAATATGCATTCAAGAGGAACGATAGAGGTCTAAGCCTTCATAAAACCTCTTCAGGAAAGCGTATTACATGAGACAGGCTGTTTAAAAGTAATAAGTCTTGACTCTGTGTGTCTCTTTTGTCCTGTGCACAGCAAGATAACTGGAATCTGCAGAAAGGGATTCTCAGGTGGTGATGGGAAAATAAGTAAATAAATAAATAACACACAGACAAGCACACCGCACGCGCACGGACACACACACACACACAGCAGCGCCTGTCTCAGACACACACATTCTGCAGGAACACAAAACATACTTGCCTTTTCCTATTTCTCTGGGTAATGGGATTTCAAACGTGCACAATGCACTTGTGCTTGTGACACAAGGAGCCTGTGGAATCACTTACCTCCAGACCTGCCGGATGTAGGAGGAGAGATTACATCGTCGCCATTTACTCAGGCCAGCTAAACCTCCGTAATGCACTCGCGCAAAGCCAAGTGTCTTTTTGCCCACATCCGCTGACAGGGGACAGTTAAGTGGCTTTCGAAATGACGGGGGGAAGCTAGCTGCAACTTCATTTCTGAAACACGAGGGAAGAGTCCACGGCAGCGTGAGGTGGCCATTCTCCCAGTGAATGGGCTGAGATCTGTTTCGCTTGTATGACTGTACACTGAGTGGGTGTGATGAGCAGCAATATGCAACAATCTTACACATTCTGTTGGTTACTGTGCACTTTTTTTGTCCATATGAAAGTGCTGCCCAGATTATATTCACTTACTGTAAGGGTGTCTTGCAAGCCCTTATAGGCTGGGCATTATATGCTCAAAGCTTGTTAATAAACCATTTATTCATTCATTCATTAGTTCATTCATTCACTTGTTCCTCCCTTCCTTCATCCATTCATTCATTCATTCAGTCAGTCAGTCAAGTGGCCAGGAACAAAATATGAAACTTTGATCAAATTCAAAGAAATATGTGAATGCTGTGATTCTACAACAACACGGATGGTACTTATATACTCACATGTGCATCTCTTTAGGAAAAGTTGGACTCAAGCAAGAATATAAACCAGGATCCTATACCAATTATACTTTTACTATTTTTAAGCATGGTGTATGATGTCATTTAATGAGCACATCACTCTCGCATCTGTTCCGGGAACATTGGAACCAAATGACAAATGGTCTCTATCTGATGAATTGTCGAGTGTTTCTGCAGGTTTCACACCTTGATGAAGGCAAGATTTATGCTGAAACATTAGTGTCATTAAATCAGATCAGCAGGGAATGAACTGAATGAGTATGTGATGTCCTTCTCATTAGCATTAAGAAAAAATGTAATGTAATGTAATAAAGTGGGGTAACATAACCAAATGTAATGGAACATAATGTAATGTGACACTGTACAGTTCATAAAATCTCACAATGGATGGACAGGCTGAATGGCCCTACACTTCAGTTCCTGACGAGTAATGTGAAATGTTCTTTGTGGATTTTATTTCTTTACATTCAGTGAAAGTACACATAAGCTCTGTATCAGCGAAATGCATTTCTTTGCAAGAAATTTTGGAGGCACGATACTATAGAGGATACAGAATCTGATGGTGACAATATTGCGTGTGATGGGACTCCAGTGAATTATGTGACAGATATTAATCTTCAGTATTTGAGCAATGTAGCTGGAAACCCCCGTGCAATAAACCCTGGTTTGATGCCTCAACTCTGTGGTGCATTAACCTTCATCAGTGTCACCCCAAAGGCTGAGACATCCGTGTGGAATGCACAAGAACAAAAAGCAGAAATTAATGAGTTCTGACTGTCTTCCTCCCAATTTAAATATGTGAACTAGCAATGCGGCCAACTACATTTTACAAACCGCCGCACCAGAGGCCAAAGTACCCTCCCCATAGATACTTCCATCCATCCTGATGGATCCTCGAGGCCAATAATTACTCATATTGAATAAATATTTGAAGTCATTTAGTTCACATTTTCCGCACAGGCAAGTGTGTCTCTGGCCGTCTGAAATATGACCTTTGTTTTCTGTCATTGGGAAAAGATGGAAGATTAGCTGGAGAGATGGGAAGATCGCAGTGGGGTGGGGGAGTGGGGGCTTAAGGTGGGCGGGGGGGAGGAGGGTGATAAGAACTCCAGAAATAACACCCACCCTGGGCAGGCTCCCTACAGTAGGAGGAAGTGGACCGGCGTGACATTGGGATTGTGTCTTCGGAGCGGCGGT
Organism: Megalops cyprinoides; assembly: GCF_013368585.1. NCBI lineage: Eukaryota > Metazoa > Chordata > Actinopteri > Elopiformes > Megalopidae > Megalops > Megalops cyprinoides. The sequence continues at coordinate 5,005,604 of NC_050605.1, forward strand.
CACAAAGATCGGCCACGACGTTATCTCAGCAGTCAGCGGCCGCATCAATCGGCATGCTGATGGCCAGATCGACCCTCCCCCTTGAATCGATGCGTCTGCCTCTTCTTCCTCCACTCGCTGCAGCAAAGATTCCCCCGGACGCAGAATAACAGCCCCCCCAAAAGCAGCACCGGCTGCACAGAGCACATTAATTACAGACATTTCTTCTCCATAGACAGCGTCCTTTGTGTCTCTCTGTCTGTCTGTCCGTCTGTCTATCGTTGGAGGGTATGTGGTGTCTCCCCTGAAAGCTGTACATCCCCAGCTCCATCCCAAAGTAAGGCTACGACAATACAGCATTTATCTGATGCAGAAAAAGAGCATCCCCCAAGCACTCATCCTTGATCGGGTTCAGTTATTTGACAAAATGGTTTGGGTGAGGATAAGGCTTTGATTGGCTGATTCTGGATCAGCTCTTGCTGGATTGGACCTTGCTCAGTGCTCTGTATATACAATACATTATGTTATACTGGGATTTTATTACAGCCTTTTTATTTTTATTATATCCTTCAAAATACAGTGTCCATAGTGTATGTAATATAAATCCCTTATTGTGTTTTTCATTCTAGTTCTAATCTACACTGTACATTATATGTTCAGCCAGTACTGCAAAGTCATGCATTGACTCAGTATCCCATTATCTTATAATACCATACCATTATCTTATAAAAAGTAAGGGTAATTGTATATATATACAATTATTTATGTACAATCCAGACACTAAATCAACATTCCATCTGGACCAGCAAGTTCTTAACCTGCATATCAAAGCCAAAAATAATCATGGAATATGGATTTTAAAAACCCAAAAGTGAATTTGAAACAATATCTGAAAAATGATTATTTTTTAATTGGGTTTTAAGTGTTCATACAAATGATACACCACCTAACACACGTTGTGAGTGACTACACAAAACAATGACATAAAATAATCATGAATCTTAAAGTAATTGTAGTTGTATTGTTGTATACATTGACCCAATTGATGGAGTCTATCTATCCTCTATCCTTTTGTTGGTGGGAGGGAAAAAGATTGATCTACTGTATTAAGATGATGGTAGATCTTGGAAGCTGGCTGTTTTTTTTTCTTGCTTATTCCAAAATTTTCTCTAGGAAAGGAGGGGAGAATTTTATTCTAACAGTGTCATGGTGGGTTTTGGAGGAGCTTTTTTAACTGTAAATATGAAAAATATTGGGTTTGGAGTAGATGGTATTCAATTTGCAATTCGGAGAAAGGCAGGGTTGATCCATTTTCCAGTACGTGCTTCAGATGAGTGATACTTTTGTCATGCCAGGACTTGAAGATAAACGGGCTGTTATTGATAGTGATGTCAGAGTTCTGCCATGGGGGGGTGGGGACTGAGTGCAGTGCGATACTTTACGATCAAGCATTTTGTTTGCCTTCCTCCGTGCCTCATTTGCGGCCCTAACACATGGGTTCTGGTAGCACTGTAATGATATTACTTTGTTTACGAAAGGCAGATCAGAGAAGGGTGGAGGGATCATACTGACTGTTCAGCAGTGAGCCGGGGAGGGGTATTGTGGGTACCCTGGGCCAACAATTGGAGAATAAACCGTAGCTGGAATCATATGCAGTAAAGACGGAATTTGGGGGGCAAAGGCCATGTTTGTTTTTTTTTGTCTGAAATTTGTTTCCGGGGGTCTTGCTTTTCAAGTAGAGTCTGTTGATGGGACTGTGCAGTGATTTGAACCAGGCTGGAATGAGAATAATGGGAAACATGATGATTGGGTCATTGATTTTAGGGAATGACTGATATTCTAATGATAGATACATAACCCATTAGGGAGAAAGGGAGAGTTTTCTAGCAATCAAGATCAGCAGAAATGGTTTTGAGGACTAGGGTATGGTTGAGATCTATGAGATCTATGCACCAAGGCACCTTATTGAAGATTTTGTCCACTTGAAGGGGAATTCCTCAGCTACAGGATCCCACTTGAATGAATTTGATGGTAGTATTTCTGACTTCCCATATGGAAATGAAAGATATTATAATTGTAACGGTGTAAATAGTTAGGTTTAAAGTTTAAACTCCTGCTTAAATTGGGATAACCAATCATTATTGTGGGTAAGATTTATTTTGATTGGTGAATAGTATTTGAGGCTTTTGTTATATGCATAGGATGGACTTATGAGTACCCAACAGCAGAGCGTCTGATGCGTGCTACAGAAAATGCCAGCAAACTGGACAACGGTCAGTCATTTATGTTGACTCCTAGTGTGGCTGTATGACCCATTGTGCTCAATGCTCCATCCACCTTGTCTCCTGCTCAGTGTATTGGAAGTATCATTCCAATGTATGTATACATTGAGCAAATTATTTATATAAATGCAAAATTTATTGCAATATCCCAAAATGGCAATAATTTACATATTTTAAATATATTTATTGAGCTAAAAATATATTCTCTAAAATACATTCTCAAAGTATGATTTTTTTTGTATGGGTTAGTCCAGTTAATTTTGTACCCAGAGACATAACAACAGCTGTTTATGAATGTTATTGTTAAGAAAATTATTGTTTTTAAAATATACTTAGTGTGTTGTAAATATTAGTCGTACTTCTGTTAATAATTATTTCACATTTTTTAGAGACACTCACTGACATTCACTAACTCAGTAAAATGAGTCCATAGAGAAAGCAAATGGATGTTGATTCAGAGAGAGAGACAACAGCTGTGCTTGAAATTACAATTACATTACTAGCTGAAGCACCAGAAATTACCGTATCTCACACAACCCCTCCACATTGAAAACTAAAACAATTAGCTGGCCAGAACATTTTCGTATTGACAACTCACCATTCATTAGCAATTTGTGTTCAGTTGTACTGCAACATCAAAATGGTTGTTGTTCTCAAACACTCATTAATCAGGTTCCACATCTGTGATGCAGTCTATATAGTGAGTACGCTAAAAGCAAGATCAACAGCATTAATATGCATCTTGCTGTGTCCCTGCTATAAGTAGAGAAGATATTACCATAGATGAATGTGGGACATTCTTCTTTCAAACACCCCCTCCTCATTACCATTTGAATTCTCCTTTTTTATCCCTTGCATTGGGAAGGTTGACTGTTGATCACAGAGGTAGGCTAATGCACTGCTGGTTGAGTTTTTCTTTCTGGGTCTTTTCAGTTCTGAATGATTCATTTCCAGCAGCTTGAGTCCTCCATTCTGGTCACTCCTGAAGTGCAGAGCTACAGGAAAATCAATGCACTTCCTCACATAGACTCATCGCCCATACAACTAAAGGCACTTTTTTGTAATGTAATGTTGGTGCCATCTTTTGAATGCAACCTGGCACACTAATTATTTAGTATAGGGACTGTTGATTTGCTGAAAAAAGTCATGCAGTGATTTCCAGTTCTCCATTACCTCCAGCATTACAGCTTAAACACTTGCTGATTGTTTGGATATTATCCTGAATGGTATATCAACCTACTAAACTACTAATTCTTATTATCTAAATGGTAGTTGCATTATCATATGCTGACAAAACCTCCTATATTCCAGGTTACACACTGACAGCAGAGCATACATGGCTCAAACCCTATAATTACAAAACTCCTGGGGACATGAGGCAAATTACAGTTACAAGTAATGCCATATGAAGAGGCAAGTTACAGGTAAAGCTACGAGACAGAAGGAAAGGAAATGACGTGGTATTACAAGAGCCAAGTTACAGTTAAAGCCATGAGGTGGGGGGAAAGTTACAGGTAAAGCTATGAGATGGGAAACAAGTGAGATTCCCATGGGTCATGGATTGGTAGTTTTCTGATATAACTCTATCCAAAGAGCAGTGTTGTCTGGCCAGGATATGGATGAAGAGGGAAGTCGTCTTAGAGGCTGATATTCACCTTTTTCACCGGAGCAGTCCATGCTGATTAAAAAATGATGTGGGTGGCAGCTCGTCTTCAGCCATTTGTTGTAGACCGGAATGCAAATATTTGGGAATATGTCCAAGTGAAGGACAATGAATATTTATCCACAATAAATAAGAAAAAAGGGCATATACTTTAAGGGAAGGCACCTATTATTGCAGCATTGCATTGTGACCTTTGCTTTGATATTCACTGCTGTGTTCGCTTATTTGGAGGTTGCAGGGAAGAAGGTTAAGGTGAAATGGAATGGGCTGCTTGGTGTGTTGTCCCAATTTGCATGATTAGACAATGTTTGGACACGACTAGCGCCTCAGGCAAGATCTGGACCTTATCTTTCACCTGGTTTCTCTGTGCAATCAAATTCTTTTCTATGCAAACAAGATTCATAAATAATTATCTTGCAGCAAATGAGAAACGATGCAGACCTTATGCATAAGAAATGCACAATGTACCCACATCAAGTATGCAGTACCTACATTATCTTGGAGAGGGCCACTGTGAGCTGAGGAAAAATCATTTGACAGCGGATGAAATGGGAAGGCACCCTGTGGGACAGCAGTCAAATCTATCCAATTTATGATACCTAGACCAAAAAGAACCGCTTTTTGATAGAATCGCTATATTAACTCTGAACAGCCCGAGCTGCATCTGATGACTACAAAACCCACAGGACTTAAATACTCAGCTGCACTGTAACACCAAAACCAGTGATTCATGATTAAGTATTTTTATTTTTAGTGTGAGTCCTTTGAAATAATATTACACATGGCTTTAAATTTCTTTCAAATTCATCAAATGATGCTTGATTCGTGCTGTAATTTGTTTTCGATTTCCTCTTTTTTGACTCCAGTACTTTTTCAAAACTTTATTGCGGAATAAATAAATAATAAAAATAATTAATTAAAATAAAAATAATATACATTTTATTTTTGTAATGTAATGTAATGTATTTCCGCATATATAATTACCCTGATAATTACACGGATCTGAAGTCAAGCCTCCACCTCTCTCGACCGGTAATTCCACAGTAACTACAAATCCCACTGCAACGCGGAAGAAGCTTTCTCAACCGCTCCTGCTCGGGAATCGTCCGAAGAAAGCTTGTGATTGGGCGTCTTCTCTCTTCTCATTGGCCTGCGGTAGCCTCTGTGGTAGGTTGTCATCCTGTTTGGGTGCAGCAGCTGAAAAATGGCAGCTGATACAGGGAGATACAGGAGTGCAGTGAGTAAAAGCAAGGATCCCTCGGGGTTACTGATCTCCGTTATCAGGTATGGAAGGCGAATAGTTAAACACCGATTCAAGGGCTTTACTCTCGATGTTAAAAGGCAATCACACGTCTTTTTTTTGAGGAAAAATACGCTTTGTGTTGTGCTGTCGGCCCGGCTCCAGAATCACATCCTGTTATGTCAAGTGTTTTAGCTTCGCAACACCCATATTTATCTTGACTAGCTCCTGAACTTGAAAACACAAGAGCTAGCTGTATATAATCAATAATCACGAGGTATTTAAATGGTATTCGGTTGTTTGGCTCATGTGCCGTTTATTTTGTGCAGAGACCGTCATTTTGACATCTAGAATGCAAAGCAACGGCGCAAACACACCCAGCTAGCTTGGCTGGCTAACTATTGCGAGTGCATGATCATGAGTGGAAACAAGGAAACTATGCTTTCTTACAATGTTCCAGGTAGCTAGCCCTTAATTTATGTTTTGCGAACGTACTTCTCAGATGCCTATCCTGTAGAATGCAGAAACAAGTCACTTTTGCGGCAGATCAGTGCATGCCGTATTGCGCTTAATAACTTTTTTTTATTGCTAATTCAGAGTTTATATTTCGTTGCAGACAGAATTGTAATGTCGCATTTTGCCTTGAGGACGGTGGTGTGTTGTAGCGTGAAATTGCATGTGCGCTGTTAATTTCAGCGTCTGCTGCTCTTCCTCCGTCTCCTTGCCCCGTGCGGCAGCCCCGGAGCGGATTCTCCTCGCGCGTGCTGTCATTGGCCATCTGATTGGCCAATTCTCCCGGGACATAAACTATGCGTTTGAGTTCACTCTCGGAGCTGCCGCAATATATGGCTGTTCCCGGCGCGCATCTTGCATGCCGAAAGGAACCGATTGAGATGTTCCCGTCCATTTTTTCCCTCCCATTGCGACAAGTGACACAATTACGACGCGCCTACGAAGGTGTCCTGCTCGGCTTGGGATGCTGCTGCAAGTCTCTGCTATGATATGTATATGCTCGAATTCTGTAATCAGCTTGCTGAACTGAGAACACAGCAGGGAAGTTTAGGTTTAACGTCTAAATTGAGTCCTTGAATGTATCACCAAGTTGTAGTGCAGTTAGCTATCCCTGTACCCACTTTCCTTATTGGGTGCTTATCCCTGTTTTTCTTGGCTCTTGTAATTGTTTCTGCTGGAGTTTTTGGTGACACAGAGTTCTGCAGCAAGTTGAGTGAGGGTGTATGAATAAACTGTTTTACTGACGCGGCAAAATGCTTGCTCTTCCCAGAGTGCCTGCCTTCTCTCATTCTGTGGGGATGGAGATAACACTCCCAAAAGCACTGCGATTTCAGCAATTTGAGCTTTTGCCAGAAGTTGGCTAGTTAGTTAGTTAGCCTTTTCAGACCCCAACAGTGCGCCATTCAGCCTCTAGTAAGACATGGAGTGATTCAAACCGCTGTGTATTGGGAGTTTTCTATTCCCGCGGTGCTGCATTGGAGTGCTATGTCTTCGGGTTCTTTTCAGCTCAGCAGCTGCCTTGTGAGGAGCTGGCAGGCAGCAGGTGGTGGCTTACGTTTGACCTTTTTAGCTGTGAATGGGGGAAGGAGCTATAGAAACCGTGTTGTCACCCAGTTACTCACTCACTCACCCACCCGCACACCCACCCTCTCTCACTCACTCACCCACACTCACTCATTCACCCACCCGCCCATCCCACTCACTCACCAAGTCACTGAGTTGTTCAGGGCACCTTTGGCAGAATAAAAAGACAGAAAATTACTGGCAGCCATTGTCCTCTTCTTCTGTTGTTTCTTCAGTTTTGTCATTTATGTAGTCTTTTATTAAATGGGGATGCTGCTTCAGGAGAGTGCTGCTCTCAGTGTAATTATTCTATGGTGGCAGCAGCGCAGATGAACAGGCACTTTCTCATTTGTCACCAAGAGGGATGACTTTTTTCATCAAAGATTCAAATTTTCTTATAAATACTGGCGAACAAAAAATGCTGATAATGACAAAGTGACTGGCGCTGTGGCTAGGGTGCTGTTTGACCTGTCAAACTCACAGGTGCGGCTACCCCTTAGAAGGGATTGAACCTGAGCACACCAGTCACACTTTAGCTTGTGTAAATGCATGAATAGTAGATCTCATGTGAGCCCCCAGGCTAAAGATGTCCACTATGTTAGGTGAATAGAAAGGCTGTGGTTATTGCATTGACTATTCTTGCCATGTGAACACAGAGAAAGTGTTCATTGCTATGTGCATGCTTGTACTGTGACCCGAAGGACTGTGGTCATTGCTGTGATCATGCTTGTGTTGTAAACAGAGAGTCTGGTCATTGCTGTGACCATGGCTGTACTGTCAACAGAGAGACCGTGGTCGTTGCACTGACCATGCTTGTATTGAGACCCTGGCCATTGCTATGACTGTTCTTGGGTTGTGAATACAGAGCCTGTGGTCAATGCTGTCGATCTGTCTTTATTGTGAACGGAGAACCAGGGCTCATTCGCAGTCATTGCGATGAATATGCCTGCGTGCTGATCATAGAGCGTGTGGTCATGTCTGTTTTTTGCCTTGGCCTTCCCTGCAGGACCCTGTCCAGCAGCGATGATGTCCAGGACCGGGAGACGGAGAAGGGTCGCCTGGAGGAGGCGTACGAGAAGTGTGACCGCGACCTGGACGAGCAGATCGTCCAGCACTACACCGAGCTGACCACCGCCATCCGAACCTACCAGAGCATCACGGAGCGCATCACCAGCTCCCGCAACAAAATCAAACAGGTGAGAAGCACCCAGGCACGCACCTGCCAGAGCAGCAGCTACTTTATCAAAGTGGGGTTGGCAGTGTAGCATAGTGGCTAAGGAGCAGGACTCGTAACTGAAAGGTTGCCGGTTCAATCCCCCATGGGGCACTGCTGTTGTACCCTTGGGCAAGGTACTTAACCAACAACTGACTCAGTTTACATTCAGCTGTATAAATGGATAACATTGTAAATGCTTGTAATTGATGTAAGTCACTCTGGATAAGAGTGTCTGTTAAATGCTTGTAATGTAATAATGTAATCAAACAGGTGAGGACCATCTCCTCACGCTTCTGTCAGAGCAGCAATAACTTTCACAGCAGGCTGGAACATGGTGGGATTTTCTTGGGAACATTTTAGGATCATGTCCACACATATACACTGCAGAGGATTAGCAGCCTTCGCAAAACTATCTGCATACAAGACGTCAGAGAAACAAACCTGTTCGCATCAGCCTGTGGTCACCCAGAGAGTGGTTGCCTCGGGCGTCCGAAAATGAGCTTCTGTGTTCAAAAACAGCCTAGCTTGCCGCAAACCTTACAAGGGCTGCTCACCACAGGACCGCAATCCATCACCAGTCTATCCCTGCGTTACCAGATAGTTAATGGAGCATGTGGGGAAACATCAGTCTCCTGAAATACCTTTACATCTTCTTCTCCTTATCCTGCTGTCACCTGTAGTGCAAAGCCGAACTTAAAGTAAGCAAAACTCAAGAGCAACTTTAAGCTTTATGCCCTTTGGGCTGTGCAGCAAAACAAGGCACTTTTCAGGCCTCTACGCGAGAACACATTGCTGGCAGAGGCATATAAGCGCAGTGCGGACGTCCGGATGGATGCTTTGTTAATAAAATAAAGCAAGGCGAATGGCAGGCGGTGTCGGGCGACATGTTAAACGGCCGCCGGATCCCGTGTAGAATCTTCCTCCGGGGAGGGGAATTTGGGACATTTACAATGCGCCCGACACCCTTCGCCTGAGCGCGCTGTTTCTTTCCCACACCCCCCTCCGTCTGATATTAGGCTCCGTGATGGACTGCCGGCGTCACCGCACCTCGTTGCCGTCGCTGTGGCGCCAGAGCGGTGCATTTATTCTGTCAGAGGTTCTTTTGCTTAAAGTCATTGGAAAAATGCTTGCCGGGGTTTTGAGGAAAACATTTTATAAGTTTTGCGCAATATATTTTACATGCACGCATTTAAAAAAAAAAAAAAAAAAGAACAATAAAGCCCTGCTGGGTGAAGAATGGTTTTAATGGCACACTTTTTGATGTTCTATCTACGCCAAAAAGGATTTGACTCTGTACGGTGTGTGAAGGTCTGTGCCAGTTCTCGCAATCACCATTTCGAACAAAGTTTGAAAGTTTGTAGAAGTTACTCCAAAACTCTCATATTTGAAGTAGATGTTTCACCTTGTTGATGACACAGATGTGGCCCTTCCCCCAATCGCGAAACCGGATCACGAAAGGGAAGGACTAATTATTCCTAGATATGTGTATATGTGTATAAATGTATTTGGCATTATAACTGGATTTTGCATTTGAAATGGACAGTCTGATATCTGTATCTTTAGACAGCTGTACACTACTGATGAGTTGGCTAAAAAGACAAGCAGCGCACCGCTTCTGCTTGGTCCTAGAGTAGCACATTGTTCAGGATAGCCATTGCTCCCCAGTGTAACCATAAACTATCCTGGCTCCCTTTGATCAGGCTGGAAGAGGCACAAGATTATGTTTGATCACTTTAAAGGCGATAAATATAATGGTACAGTAAAGAACTACATTTCCTCTTAACATATATATTGCCCAACTGGTCATTTGTCATTTTTTAAGGGTTTCGGTAATTCATACCGCCACAGGTAATACTTCATGATTTGCATGGCTTGTTGCAGCACAGACGTTGCATGGGAATACATGTCAGAACATCATGTTAGTATCTTGTCTCTGACACACCGCTGTGTACTTTTTACACACATCTGTACTGGGAAAATCTGGCTTTCACTGTCAGGGCTCCCCAGGGTCCTTGTGCCGTCAGTTATGATCCCCGTCTTTTTTTTTTTTTTTCTTTTCTTCTAATCTGTCATTCTCTCCGCCTCCTCATCCAGCTGGCGTGCGGGTCTGTGACGGCAAAGTCAGAGCGGCACTCTAGCTGCGTGAAGCAGAGGGGCCCAAAGGAGCCGCCCCGTGGAGTTCTCTCTCCCCCCGTGTCCTCGTGAGGTGCGAGTGACGCATTGCGGTCGGCTCAAATCCTCTTGGGCCTTCTCAGCACCCATTTACACCCCGTGACGCCCCCTCGGGGAAATCAGCCACACAGATGTGCTCGTGCTGTCTTCCATAAATGTTCAGATATACCAACAAGAGGAGAAACGGATGATGTTGTAATGCAGGAGGGACATTGAGATGGAAGAGAGGCCAACGCTGAGAAGTGATGGTTGACAATTTGGTATACCCGAGGATTTGCAGTGATGTAACGCGGCAGGAAAATTGAGATTGACGATAACAAGAAGATAAAGAAGAAAGTACATACAGTCCAAGGTTGGCCGTTTAACATGCTGCCCTACGAGATTGCAAATTCTGTGGGCTTACATGAGTTCAGATGCTACAGAGGTTGATGGTGGTTACATTTTCAGGAAGCCGTAAAAAGGACATTAGCGTTTTATCACAGATTTGGCCCTGCTGCAGTGATCCAGCTCAGATGGGCACGAGCTCAAGTATGTCCAGACAGGGCTTTCCGTAACCCCGCATGCTCGGCACACGCTGCCTGCCCTTGGAGAGAATCAAAGGGTGAAATTGATTGTAATTGGAACGCGTGTATTCGTGCTCTGAAGCACGGCGTTGACATGGGGGGGGGGGGCGGGGGGGTGGTTTGTTTCATTTCATCCCGTTGCCTTTTTAGATTTAATCAGTCCGTTTGTTATGCAGATTGTGTGTGTCGCGCGACGGGAGCGGGAGGCCGTGGCTTCGCTAAGCCAGCCCGGGCAGGTTGAGATGATGTGGTTGCTGCCTGCTGGCCCTGGGCTCTCTCACAAAAGGGCTGTGAGGCCTTGTGGAGGCTGGCGGAAGTGTGTAATGTTCCCCTTCACTGAATTCCTTTTTCCCCTTGTGGAATTGTGTTTTGGCAACTCTGACTGCAACTCTGCTCTTTTACCTGAGATGTTAATGTTAATCTTTTAGTCTCTTTCTCTCTCTTTCTCACCTGAAGATAACCTTCTTCCCGATAAAGTCAGCGAGGAATGACTGACCTATATGCTTTAATTCTCTCTGCTGTTAAAGGAGAACCTGCTTTCCTGTAGGATCTCTGTGTAATGACCCACCTGTGTGGGGTGTGTATCTGCAGGTGAGGGAGAACCCGCTCGCCTGTGTAATGACCCACCTGTGTGGCTTTAATGTTTGCAGGTCAAGGAGAACCTGCTGTCCTGTAAGATGCTGCTCCACTGTAAGAGGGATGAGCTGAGGAAGCTGTGGATCGAGGGCATCGAGCACAAGCACGTCCTCAACCTGCTGGATGAGATCGAGAACATCAAGCAGGTGCCCCAGAGGCTGGAGGCCTGCATGTCCAGCAAGCACTACCTGCACGCCACCGACATGCTGGTGAGTCTGACTCTGTGTGAATGAGTCTATCTGTGCGCGTGTAAGTCAGAATAGCAGTGCGTGTGTGTGTGCTCGTGCGTGTGTGTCTGTGTGTATGTGAGTGTGTGTGTGAAACAGAGTCTGACTGTAGGTGTATTTGTGATTAAGTAAGTTGGTGACAATGGGAGTCTGCCTGTGTGTGTGTGTGTGTGTGTGTGTGTGTGTGTGTGTGTGTGTGTGTGTGTGTCAGTGACAGGGTGGGCCCACAGGAGTGTGCATGTGGTCAAAACAGGACCCCAGACGCCTGCTCTGGAATAGGAGGACAGCTGTATCACTGCATGCCCGATGTGACAGATCTCCGCCTGTCAAAGTGGGAATCATTGATTTACAGCTACACCCCCCCTCCCCCCCCCCGCCCCTCACAAATTCTGACACATTGAAACACTCCCAGTTAACCGCACCCGCTCACCCTGTGTGCCTCTCTGTTTCCCCCCCGCCTCTCTCCGAATATTATCTTTGTATTCCGCTCAGATTAATTGATGTAATTCTGCCAGGCGACGCATGCTTCAGGTCTCTGCATTTAAATTGAAATTATGACTCTCCTCCGTGTTGATTTGATAGCGGAAGACGGGACTCGGTTACCGGTCTCATTATCGCCGCGGCGCCACTCCACCTGCCCGGGCTAATGCTGTCGGATTCGCTCGCCACTAGAATTATTAGCGCCGCCGCCCCGGCGAGGGTGACCCGTTTTTGGAGAGCGGCGGAGAGACGCCGCGGCATTAAACAAAAGCGGCCCCCGATGAAAGATTATTCAGATCCGAGCGAGATTATTGGGTTTTGAATATTTAATGCGCCGTCTTTCCGGGTGTGAATGCCAATGCGGGCGCGTGTTTTTTTTTTTTTCGCTCCGCGGGGTTGGCGCCGGCGACAAGCTGCTAAAATCCGGACAGCTTCATTTAACAAACGCATCATCTGTCGACCACGTCTGCGTTGCAGATAAATAACTCAGGCGTGGCGTCGGGGCTGCACTCCGGTTCAGCATCTGGAAGTCTATTGTGTTTACGTTTAACATATTGAACAGCCATGTTTACCTTTAACGTATAACACTACTATGCAAACAGCGATGTTTATATTTTATGTGTAACACCGTCACAAGATGTTTGACACGTGTAACAGCTATGTTTATATTCATGTCACTCTGCGTAGCGCAGCTTTATATAACATCCATGTTTATAGTTTGCATGCTTAGCGCTACTGTGAGTAACAGCTTTAGGTATTGTTTGTAATGCCAATTTCCTTTGATACGGTTTGATTTGTCAGCGGCGAGATACTCTCACATCTGTTGGGTTCTGAAGCAGTTAAGTTTTCCCTGTCTGCACCCTTTGGGTTAAGACCACCAGGCCACAGCACCATGCCCAAGAGTGTTCAGGAGCTGCCAGGGCAGGTTGATGTCAGCATAGATTATAATACAGGCTGTTGCATGTTGCCAGTGTTAAAGGTGTATTTGTTTTATGTTATGTTTTACAATAGCATACACCGGAACTAAGACTGTTGTAATTTATGTCCCCCTTGTATAAGAGTTAAAAGTCCACATGCCAGTCTTGATGACCAACGGCAAAGTGGTGCGGTTTATGCTTTGACAAGAAAGAAACTTTCCTTAAAGCTTTTTTAAGTTACACTGTTCTATGAGCGATGATAATTTTAGACATTTCCTTATGAGGCTGGACTAGTCTAGACTGGGCTGAAGAGACTTATTGTGTCTCAGTTTGTATTGGTCCCTACCAATACAAAAAAAAAAAAAAAAAACAATTTGCTCCCTCACGCTCACTCTCTCTCTCTCTCTCTCTCTCTCTCTCTCTCCTTCACTCATTGTAAATGCTGCAGTGCTTATTGCTGTGTTTGTCTGTCATCTCGGTCCCCTCGCACTCACTCTTGCTGAGAAAGACCCAGAGGAGACAAGAGTGACAAACTGTCAAAAACAAAGTTCCGTGCTGCATGCCTTGGCTCCATGCCAGACACACACACACACACACACACACTCTCAGGTCACACACACACGCCAACATACTCTCTCAACACACACACACGATGGACACACAATCATACGCGCGCACACACACACACACAGACACACACGCTCGCACGCGCGCCCGCGCGCACACGCCCGCGTCTGTCCACCCGCCCTCTGTCTCATGTCCCCCTCTGAGCCTCTCCAGCTGAAGGGTGCTGACGAGGGGTCTCCAATGTGCACGAGGCTTCATTTCCCTGATTAGTTTGACAGCATGAGCTCCCTAACGATGTTAACCAACCCATCTTCTCTCGTCCTGCCTGACCGGTAATGAGACGCTCACACGCACACATGCACACAACACACACACACACAGACACATGGTTATTTTATTAGCCGGGGGGAAGGATAATGTACCGCATTAGTGTGTTTCTCCGCTAACATAGGCTTCATTTGCATCTACACACACTTGACCCCAGGACCCCTTTCTCTAGCTGCAGAGATGTAACAAGCAGCTGCAATGGCTCTCCTGAGCACTATCATTTGGCCATTAGCACTCTCTAATAAAAAAAAAAAATTCATTTAGTGTCATGAAGATTTATTAAATATAAACATGCAATACCGACAGCTAATAATGAAAGTGGAGTCAGAGAGAGAGAGAGAGAGAGAGAGAGAGAGAGAGAGAGAGAGACTTAGGCTGTGCCTGTTGGCCAAACATTGTGCCACGGATTTTGAGGAGAATGGTGCTTCTTCGGGCAAGTAATTCAAGCATTCAAACATGCATTTTTTTGCAGCCAGTGATGGTCTCATTGCAGCAGTGAAGATGAGGTCTGCCCAGACCATATGTTGGTTTTCCCAGCTGCGTCTCACTGTGTCGGACCGTGGCGGTTTGATGCTTTCCGACCACGTCCCGCCCACAAGCGGTCAGGAGAGCGTTCTGTACGTGCGTACATGCATCTTAAAACATTTTAGCGAGATTTAGCACAACCCATTACGCCGTCTCCGAGGATCTAATTGTGTCTGGTCGCTTCTTTTTATGGCCGTGGAGATGTCTGAGTGCACCCAACCCGGAGAGCAACAGTAATGAAGTGCTCCACTTAAAAAAGCCCGTAGGCTCAATTATGCGTTCAGCTCGGGTTCATAAACTGCATATTATTTTTCACGTAGTCATAGATATTATATGTGTGCTTGATACTTTGTGTGGTTTACCGTCTGTGAGCAGCAAAAATGATGCAGCGGATGCAGTTGAATTTATTAGGGTGTTTATTTGTCTGGAAGATGCTCTCATTCTCAAATGGCTTACGTTTTAGCATGTTAGCCATTTCCGCAGCTGGATATTCGCTGATGCAGTTCAAGCACCTCGCTCAAAGGTAGAACGATCTTGTATCTGAGCCTGCAGCCCGCTGGTTACAGGGTTCACCAACAACACCCCACTGAGGACAACATGTGTCCAGCTGTGCTAAGGGGGGTTTAGGTTGTAGGGTGGGGACCAGGTGTTTCCAGGCATAGTGTGATGCTCCCAGGTGTCACTGATTGAGTGTCTGGGAAATTCAGGGTATGCTCAGGTGTTTTTAGGCATGTTCAGGTGTGTTCAGGTGAGATGTGCATGCCCAGATTTCAGTGATGGAGATTCGGAGAGTTCTAGGTCTGCCCCGATATGTTCAGGGGAGCCGTTTGTTGCCAGGCATCAGTGGTGGAGTCTCTGAAGGGCTCAGGGTCGGGTCATGCTAGTTTAGGTGTTTTCACGTGTGCTAAGGGTATGTTCAAGTGTGCTCGGGTGTGAACAGGTCTGCCACCTGTCCCCAGGTGTCAGTGGTAGAGTCTCTGTAGGACTTAGGTCGTGCTCGTGTTGTTTTAGATGTGCTCAGGTGTGCCGTGTCTCCCCAGGTGTCGGCGGTGGAGTCTCTGGAGGGCCCGCTGCTGCAGGTGGAGGGGCTGAGCGACCTACGTCTGGAGCTGCACAGCAAGAAGCTCAACATCCACCTGGTGCTGATCGACGAGCTGCACCGCCACCTCTACATCAAGTCCACCAGCCGCGTGGGCCACAAGGGCAAGGACAAGGACAAGGACAGGGGACGTCCCACGGGGTGAGCTGTCCCTCCCGACTGCGGCAGGGCAACGTCTGAGGCATCCATTAATTGTACATTCCTCCCCTGGCCCAGAAACGCTGAAAAGTCCAGTGGACATAGTGTCAAAGCCCAGAAACTTTGCAGGTTCCAGTGGTCATACTGTCAAAGCCCTGAAACACTGAAGAGTCCAGTGGTCATAGAGTCACAAGCCAGAAATGCTGCAGACTCCATTGTTCATAGTGTCACAGCCCAGAAACACTGTAGACTCCAGGAGTTATAGAGTCTCAGTCCAGAGTCAGTGCTTACTTTCACAGGGTAACTGCTCAAAGTCATTACAGACTACAGTGGGGTCACAGTTCAAAAACACAGCAGAGTCCCACAGTTACGGAGTCAGTGGTCGGACTTCATCAGCTGGTCACAGCTCTGACTCAGATTTGATTCCCTGATGATACCCAGATACTACACCCCCACCACAGATATCGAAGTAGTCTTAAAAGTGCGCCGGCACTGATAAATAATGGCCATATCACCTCCCATAATGCCTTCTGCTGTGCGACACCTCTTGCTGCAATCCATTACACAGCCATTTGGACTGATTCAGCTCCGGTGATTGATCTAAGTTCGGTGATTAAGGGTTTTGTGGCCCCCAGAGAGGCGTCGCCCAGCGGCGCAGCGGGGTGTAATGGGTTGGCACGCGTCCAGGGTGCAGCGCCGCACCTGCGAGCGTAACGAAGGGAGAGGGCCGCACCTCCGCCCTGGCGGGGGATCATAAAACCGCAGCGCATGCCGTGCTCACAGAGCAGAGCGATAATCTGATACATTCCAAGATTACATTACATTGCTTTACATTTGTTTAGCAGACACTCTTGCCCAGACCGGCTTGCATTGCATTGCATTTTTTTTTCCAGGTCATACATTTATACAGCCGAATATTAACTGAGGGAGCTCTGGTTCAGCACCTCGCCTCAGGGTACACCTGCAGCGCCCCACCAGGGGACCAAACCAGCAACATTTGGGTTACAAGCCCTGTTCCTCACCACTATGCCACAAGCCCTGATCTTAAAATATCCCTGACCCTATAGTAAAAATATGGCTGGCCTTGTAGCCACTCAGTTCAGCAGTGTCTAAAGGATTTTAGGACTGTGTGGGTTTGCAGAGAGCAGCAAAGCCAGTTTGCTCGGGGGGGGGGAGGTTGAACACCAGCGGTACAGTAATTGTAATGGTTGTTTTTCCTGGACAAGCAGCAGAGATGATTGAAGTCTGAGTGAAAAATGCACAATGCCTTCCTGCTCCTATGCTAATATTTGTTTACCAAGACCCCATACATTCCACATTTGGCTAATGCAAGTCAGCGACCCCTGTGCGTGGAGTGTTTTCTGCCGTTTTATTCCATCCTGGAACGTGGGCACGCTCTCCTGCATATCAATTGCAGTGTTTACAGTCCGGTAATTACTGCTTTGCACATAAAGAGCTCTGCTGTGTTAAGCGGGGTCAAAAAGTTACAGGTTCCACCCCCCGCGTCACTCTACCTTTCCTTCAGCTGAATCCTACCCGCTCACGCTGAGTTGGTAACGCACGTCGCACCCCGAACTGTGTGGGGTCAGAGGTCAGATGCGCTGATGGTGTGCGGTGCTAAGAGACTGCAGACTCCCAGCTGAGATCCGGTGAGGAAGCAATACGGACTCCAGTGCTTACAGAGTCACAGTCCAAAAACACTGCAGACGTCCGGGGTTACCGAGGCACAGTTCAAAAACACTGCAGACTCCCACAGTTACAAATACAGAGATCAGACTTAATCAGTTACAGAGTCACTGCCCAGAGTCACTGCAGACTCCAACAATTAGAGAGTTCACTGCTAACCACCACAGAGTCACAGCTCAGAGTCATTGCACTGCCAACGGTTAGTGGATTTTGCCGTATTGGGCTTCCAAATTACATAAGAATGACTTTAAAAATTAGAAATCAAGCAATGCCGCTTCCTGCCTATAAAAACATTTCCTGTTTTTATGAAGGCAATAAAATGCTTCACATTTCCTATACATACCAACCCACTCAACAAATTTGTCTGACATAAAAAACATCACATCACAAATCAAAGACCTGGGGCAAGCAACTAGTTAATTTAATGCAAAGCCATATAAAATACCTTCAGGCTAACATGGGCAGAGACGAGGTAGCAATTCTCTGTTCAACGTGACCACAAACTTTCCAGACATTATTATGTCGTGTTTAAATAAAATCCCACATCCAAAGGTTATATATAGATTATTTCTGTATAGTCTGTAAAAAATCATTACATGAGAGCTAGTTAAAGAATAAATATCCTGTCCTTAAGACACAATTATTGAGCGGCTGTAATGGTAATACTTTAGCATTGAATTACACTGACCTTTCATCCGGATGGTGGCTAATCGCTAATGCCATTATTAAAATGACTCCGAGCAGCAGTTTTTCGGATTCACAGGACCTATTACATTCACGCTTTGAATGAAACATAAGCCCTGGGTTTCGATCCCATGCCTGTCGATGATGAGGCTCCTCATGGAGAAGGCATTCATCAACCATGACTGCAAAGTACATCCTTTTTAATCAAGGAAACTTCTTCCAGCACTAGACTGTTATTGACTTATTTAAGTTCTGTTAATTTGTTTTATGTATAATGTCATCATGTTACCCTGCTTTTCCTTGGATACATTTCACACACGGGTGGCAGTAATGGTGGTCATGATGATGACGGGTGACACACTGCTTCCTGTCTCACAGCTCAGCGTCCAAAGACACTCCCCAGCTCCCCCTACTGGATGTCAGCAGCCTCTCCACCCCGCGCAAGTTCATGGACTCGTCCCAGTTCAGCACGCCGGGCAGCTCCAGCAGTAAGTCAACAATGCTCTGGCCCTGAGAGGGTAGCAAGAGAGAGACAGCACCCTCAGAACATGCTACCCTTTGTGCTATTAATGTAGTTGTTATATATGTATAGTAGTGTGTGGGTGCCGTAGATCATGAAACCATCGGTTTCATTAAATCTGCTTTGGGTTCACACATGTTAATGTTAAATGTCACCCTGACCCTGTTAATGTCACATCCCACTTAATGTCCCCACTCTCTCTGCTCTGTGTATGAGGCACAAGATGGCATGTGAAACAGTTTATAAGCAGGACCTGTGTCGGTGTTTATGTATGTGTGTGTGTGTGTGTGTGAGAGAGAGATTCATTGTATGTCTGTAATGCCAGGCATAAGGGGTTAACGGAACTCTGGTGACATACACTAATGTTGGGTCTTCCATGTTATGGAAACAAGCCATGTTGGCCTTTTCTGTTTTTTTTTTTCCCAGTGGTATGTGATAAAAAAATATATGATTTCATATGCAATCTAGTATTACTGTACATAGTGTACTGTAAATCAGAAGCAACATTTTGGTTGTATTTCATGTAGTTCATATTGCATTACAACCTGGCAGATGTCCCTTGTCGTTCAGGAAAGTTTATTTTATTTTTTCGTACGTGGCTGTGACAGCCCGGTCAGATGTCGCTGCTGTTGTTTCCTGGAATTTTACCTCGCGGTGCTCCCCAGGGGAACTGGTCCTTGAAATAAATGACATTTCGCGAACGTCATTGACACCCCCCTCCCCGTCAGAGCCGCCTCTAGAGAGTCCTGGGAAGTCTCAGCTCAACCCCCCCCTCCTCTGTGCCCCCCACCCCCTGTACAGAACTTTTTACCTAATTGGAGTCTCCCTAATTGTGTCTGTTTATGGGGAATGTATTAAACAGGTGTAAAATGCTTTTCTTTGTAATTAGCGAGGGTGCTTTTATGAGCAGTTTTCCCTGTATTGTGTGAAAAGCTTGCAGTTTGTGGTCACCGGGCCTAAATGATGCTGGGGAGCTTGTATGATGGAGCCTGAGTGTTTTTCATTGGCAGAGAGCTTTTCTGGTTTTAAGTGCAGCTTTGTCTAATGGCCTGGGCATACCTAATTTATTGTTGGTAATTGTCGTAATTATTGCGCAAACTACAGCTGAAAAGCTGAAGTCCATTAACTTGCCATAAACATTAGCTCCTTTTTGATTGCGCCGTTTCAGGGGAATTAGTAGCTACATCAGATGAAAATTGGGACAGCACCACGTGTGAGCTTGTTTAACCTGCTTTGTGGAGCACCGTCAGGCTGACATAAACAGGGAGTAGGTGGAGATGTTGTCGTGACAGGTGGAGAGGTAGGAACGGTAACATTCGGAGTGCTTCATTATAGACCCTCACGTTGGCCTGCGGTGCCACAGTGACTTTTAACAAAGGGGGTGGGGATGATGGTTATGAGGATGATGATCGCCATGGTGACTGGAGCCGTGTGGGAGCTGCCGGAAGGGACAATGATGATAGTGATGTTTATGATGGACACGGAGACGGTGCTGACTGTGATGGAGATGGTGCTGGTCACCATGGCGATGGCATTGCAGAGCAGGGTCTTCTGGAGATGATGATGGTGCTGATGGTGCTGAGGGTAGTAGGTGTTGCCATAGTTACGGCGTTGCAGTGTGGCGTCTTCAGGAGGTGATGATGGTGATGGTGCTTATGATGGTACTGATCACTATGTGTATTGGCTGTTGCAGTTCGAGAGCTGCAGGATGTGATGTTGTTTATGATGATAATAATGGAGATGGTCTTGATGTTACCAGTGGTAGTCCTGATCGCCATGGAGACAGTGGTGGTGAAGAAGATGGTGGAGACAGTGCTCATGGTGGTGATCGCCACGGTGATTTGCTGTTAAAGTGCAAGAGCTGCAGGCGGTGATGCTGTTGATGATGAAGGAGATGGTCCTGATGCTACCAGTGGTCGCCACGGTGACGGTAGTAGTGAGGGAGATGGTGGACACTGTGCTGATGGTGGCACTGATCGCTGTGGTGATCGGCTGTTTCAGTGCGCGAGCTGCAGGAAGTGCGCGAGGACCTGGAGGTGGACCCGGAGGAGAACAGCGGGGAGTTCATGGGCATCCTGATCAAGGGCCTCGCCAAGCTCAAGAAGATCCCAGAGACCATCAAAGCCATCCTGGAGCGCCTGGAGCCCGAGCTCAAGCAGATCGTCAAGAGGTCCACCACGCAGATCGCCGACCACGCCTACCAGAGAGGGGAGAACCTGTCCCAGGACAATCAGCCCAGGTCAGACATTGGGGGGAGGGAGGGGGTGGGTGTCCTTAACTCTGTAGAGTACAGTGCCTTAAAACCCTAAACCCTTGTATGTCTAAATTTCCCTGCGTGTACTTTCTTCAGATCATTGTACGAATATATGTATTATTGTACGTCAGCTGAATTTTCTCTTACTCTCAGACAGCAAGAAGTATATATAGGAGCTACAAATGTTCCTAAGTCAGACGCATAGCGCTTTGGGTGAGAGGGGCAGTTCACCAACATTGTTTCACTTAAAAGTATTTGCCACTAGTGTTTTATCTGAAATATTAGTGAGGTTTCCCGTTTTGCGGTTTTCTCATTCAGAAGTTGAATTCAATCCCCGTTATGAATTGCCACAGTGAAAGAATGCGTTTTTTCCCCCTTTTCTCATTTCCTTCTCTGTGTTAATAATTCCAGTGTTTTGCGAAACGGGAAGTTCCACACAGCAGTTTTAACGCCTTCATTTAAAGAAATCTTCAAAACGATGAAATCCAAGAGCTACAACCCATTTGCTCCGGTATCAGAAGCGACGGGACAGAATAAAAGGGAAATAATGAGAGCACTTGAGAGAGCAATTACTCTGTGCTGAGAGAAATGTCTTTTTTTTTTTTTCCTCCACCTATATTCTTGACACAGTATCTCATCTCCAGCTCTCTCTCCTCCCATAAGTGGAGGCGGGGCTGTCACAGTGGCTACTTTCACAAGGGGGATTATGGGTAAGGAGGAGATCTTGGCCCTGGTGCGGTCCGGTTGGTCCGAACACATGAAGAACAGCAATCGATCCTGGGCTGTTAGTGTTGTAGCTCGCTTTCTGCCAAAGCTGAGTTACTCGCTCTGGGATTTGACGCGACCTCGGAGCAGAAAGCTGCCGTGCGCCTCGCTGTATCTAGATTGCTTTTTAAGATGCGCGTGTATATGTGTGCACGTGTGTTTGCATGTGTGTCAGTGTATGTGTTTCCCCCCCCCCCCCCCCTCTTTTTTGGTGGGCAAGTTAATATAGGTGGCTGTTGCTATGGAAACCCCCACACAGACACGGAGACAGTCTTGTATAGTGCACATGAAAGATTGCGGTGTCGAGATTGCGCCTCGGAGGTGATAAGACAATTTCTTTTCGAACGTTCCCAGTGTTGACTTTGCTGTCACTTTTTCAGTTTTGTATGCAAAAACACCAGTGTGCTACGCGTTGTAGCATGTGCCTTCCTTTTCAGCTTGTCCAGTGTAGTTTACGCTTGTTAAAAGCCATCCCTCAAACGTCTTAAAAAAATCAGACCCAAGGTAAGTGTCTGGTTGGAAGTCACATGTGAACTCCCAGTAAGTGGTCACTACAACGCTTACGGATGATTGGATCGGCCATCCAGACCAAAGCTGGGGACCAAAGGCGGATTGGCTGCCACAGTGCTTCCCTGCGTGGCTCTTCAAATTTGTACTAAGTATCTCCAGCCAGTGCACCTCTGGGGTTTTCTGAGCTGAATAGTTGATTAAAAGATTCCCTCAGAGAAATAAAACAGTTAGCGTGAGCCAACGGTAGTTTTCAGTGCTCTGTGTTTACCATGGGATATAAGGGGAACGGTAATGGGGAAGGCCTTAAAATCAGATGGGCAGCAGAGTGCATTATGGGAGTTCTGTGAAGGGCGAGGGGAAGGAGGTTAAGGATGTCACTGCAGTAGCCTTGAGTGTGAGATAAAAAAGACTTGACAAATGAGTGCAGGGTGGAAGGGGGGGTGAGGTGGGGGGCAATTACATAGCTTTTAGTGGAATTACGTTTTTCAGAGAGAGGTTTTTACCGCTTTCCTGAGAATTTCTACATCACAGTGTCCTAATTGGAATGCCGGAGTTATAGCTGCCATTACCATAGAGCTCAAAGCGTTTTATCTGGAGCTTTTAAGCCTTGTTAACTTTGGGTAATTATTCTCTCCCGTGGGGGGGGCAAAAAAAACACAATACTGCTGTTGATGTATGTCTGAGAAACTCAGTTTGTGTGTACACAGGTGACGGGGGAGAAAAAACCTCAGAAAACATCCTGCCAAAGGATAATGGTGATCAGCATTCTTAAGATAATTCATGGGGTAAACCAGATAAACCTGGGCATTGTGGGTGAACTGGAGAGACATGGGCATTTTGAGTGAGTTGGAGATTTGATTTAGAAATGCAGAAACAAAGCACACATCTGTAACTCGTGGAGCTGTTGGGTGAAAAGTTTTAGCGCTGCTAGGACAATACATAGCATGCCTATGTAGTCTTGGATTCACATCAGCATTCTTTTCAAACTGTTTTTTTTTTTTCAATTTGTCATAAACAAAGGCTCAACAAACCATATTTACAAAGGGGAAAGTAGCCCCCAGGGAGAGGGAGAGGGAGAGGGAGAGGAGGAGAGAGAGAGAGAGAGAGAGAGAGAGAGAGAGAGATAAAATGGGAGAGAGAGTGTGGGGGAGAGAGTGAGGGAGTGAGACTGAGAGTCAGAGAGGTAGCAACAGAGAGAGTGGGGGAGGAAGAGAGAGGGAGAGAGAGACAGAGTCATAACCTTGAAGGCTAAAAGCCCAGGCTGATTGTCACAGTCCAGGAAGCATGTGTATCCTGTCTCACCGGGCCGCCCGCTCCTGCCGTCTGAGAGAGCGCTGTAGCTCTGTCTGCTCCATCAGGGCCCCCACCGGACTTCATTAAAAACCTCAGCTGGGCAGATCCAGGTACCGCGGAGTGAGTGTGCGTGTGTGTGCGTGTGTGCGCGCGTGTGTGCGCGTGTGTGTGTGTGTGTGTGCGTGTGTCTGCCTCACTCCCCTTCACTGACCGAAAGGTCAGGGGATACAGAAATATGTGAACCGGGAGCGAGAGATGCTACACCCCTCCCACGTCCTCCCCCTTCCCCTCACTCCGGGTGGAGCTTCGCCCCTCCGCTGAAATGCACCATCCCGAATCGGTCTGGTGAATCGGACCCGATGCATACGCCCAGCGGGTCCGCCCCACCCCCCCCCCCCCCCCCCCCCGAAGGGATCAGTGAAGCTTTGATCATTTTCCACAATTGCACTGTGAGCACACAGAGACCGGCAGACGCTCTGAAATCAGCCGAAATCAGACTTCCCCCATTTCAGATGGGTCAGCTGGGGGCTGGCGGAAAGGGCGACACACACAGACAGCCTCTGGATTCAAACTGTGAAACACATTCACACCTCTGTCAAACAGCAAAATTACAAGCAGATCTGCTGTGGTCCAAATTAGCCACCTTTGGGTGTCTCCTGCAGTTTGTGTCTGTATATGTTTCAGTGACCGCCGTCAACCAGCCAGTTTTTTAATAATTGATGTTCAGTTTACCTGATCTCATAGATTGCAATGTATACCGTATTGAAGTCTTAACGCACTGTGCTAGTCTGAAGTTATTTGAGTTGTTTGGAGTACTGCTGCAACGCTTTCTCTGAACAGCAGCCCCATGGAGTCCTGACCCCCCCCCCCGCTCTGCCGCCCTCTACAGGCTGCTGCTGGAACTGCTGGAGCTGCTGTTCGACAAGTTCAACGCGGTGGCGAGTGCCCACAGCGTGGTGCTGTCCCACCTGCAGCAGATCGTGGTGTCCCCCAGCGGCACCCAGGAGGGCATCAAGCTGTACGAGCAGGCCGACGTGTCCGCCAAGATCCAGACCGTTCTGCAGGTGAGGCTCGCATGGCATGAGCAGATGGGATTGTCTGTTTATATGGAGGCCATCAGAGCTGTCATTAGGGTGAGAGTTTCTCTGCTTACACGGGTGAGGCTGTCCATTCATGTTCGTATTGAGTCAGTCCAGACTCAATGTGAGACCATTTGCTTCTTGCATATGAGGAGGTTTGACCAATGTTGTACCAGCTTGGTATCCTCAGCTCACATTGCCTTAGGTCACATTTGTCACAGATGGAGAAGCTGTTTTTGCGCTGCTGTTGTGCTGTAGTATCATTTAAACTGATAATTCACAGAATGTGAAACTCAGTCCCCCTACATCAGTGTGAGAAAACCAGCCGGCCGGTACCTGCTGCTGCTGCTTCCTCTCCCCACATAAGTTCACGCCGTCGTCTCCTGTTTTAAAGCGAGTGAGGGACCGAAGCTCTTGGCGTCCGCGTGTTTAGACCGTGAGCTGGGGAGCGTTTGCGCTCTGCGTTTGGGTTCCTAACCTGACTGGTGTGCGAGCGAGCAGGTGTTTTTGGTGACCTCCCGTGCCGAGTCTCAGTGAAAGCTTGCTCACTTGGCTCCATCTGTCTGTTACTTGCAGGAGTGCGTATTTGTAAAAGCCGCTCTCCAGGAGTAAGAAAGCAAAGGGAAGCTGTACAGCTTCATTCTGAGCTTGTCCAGCTTTCACCTGCTAACCCATCACTGGAGAGCGGTGTGTCTGAGGGTTGGGTGAATCTGGGCACTCTGGGTCATTAGGGCCAGGGATGGGAGGCCACACATTACATTCCATGCATTACGTTATCGTCATTCAGCAAACGCTCTTATGCAGAGCGTCTTGCATAGGTTACAATTTTTACATTTTATCCATCCACTACAGCTGGATATTTGCTGAGGCAGTTGTGGGTACCTTGCCCAAGAGTACAACAGCAGTGCCCTGGCAGGGAATTGAACCAGCAACCTTTTTTATGACCCCTGCTCCTTACCACTACAGTGCAGCATTGAGGTAGGATACAGGGAAACCAAACTGTTGCCCAGTTATCAGTCATCGGCCTTCACTCATCAGTATTCACTAATCGATTCTTACTGTTGCCCCCTGCTAAATCCAAAAAAGGACATTGCTTTCACGTGGGTATTATTTAAAAAGCTTAGAAATATTTATATATAATCTATATCAATCCACATCACCACACCATCCTTGCCGTAATCAAAGGGATCTGTTGTTTATTTTAACCTTTAACCTAAGACTGGTTTAACCTTATTATCTGGGGTTTTTAAACTTAAACTTGACATGCCACTTCAGATTAACTCACAAGCACGATGCTTCGGAGATCACAACGCAAGAAGAACATGACAGCCAGGTGCAGGGTAAATGAGCACCGGGCTCATCAAACAGAGATGAAGTGTGTCGGCTCGCACATTGTGCCTAACAGGTGAAAGCTCCTCTTTAATGAACCCCGCGTACGAGTGAAGCCACTCCTCCCCTGCTTTCTTTTTCCTTCGTCTTCTTTTTGCGGATTTTGAAGCCCTGGAGTTTTAGAGGTTGTTGATCCCTTCAGTGGAATTAGGACCGTCAGTGATTGGAGGGGAGTGGAAAAAGCGGGTGTAATTATCTATGCCCACTGAGGCTCGTCCGGTCTGCCCGGCGTCCCAGGCTTCCCCGGGGCCGTGGCCCGTGGGGGCGCCGCTGACAGGGATGGCCAGCGTGACTGACAGCCCCGAGGCGGGCTTTCTCCCCCCCACGGCTCGGAGTGCCGGCTGCTAATCCGAACGCCGGCGAGCGGAGATGCCGTTCTGCCACCACCTCTGCCCAAACACCCCCCCCCCCCACACCCCACTACCCAGCGCATGCACTCAGCGCTTTCACATGAGAGAGCGGGGAATCTTTTTTCCCCACTTTCATCTGTCTCTCTCTCTCTCTCCCTCTGTTCTTCTCATTCCCCTCCCCGTAACCTCTCTCTGAGGTCAACTTTTTCCTTTTTCATTTATTGCACAGGGAAAGGTTGAGAGTGAGGTAGAGAAAGGGAGAGAATAGATATAAAAAAGAAAGATGGGGTGAGAAAGAAGCAGGGAGACAGTATGTGACAGAGAATGAGTGAGATAGGAGTGTTAGAGACAGAGGTGGACTTCCTCCTACATTTTGAAAAATATTCAAAAATAAGGAATTTATGTTTCAGAAAACTTTAACAAATTGCAAGTAATTTCATTTTAATTCCAATCAGTGACAAAATATATGCCCTGCTAGGGGAAAGACCAACAGCTCTAAAAGGGGCACAGTGCATTTCAGCCTGCCATAGCCTGAGAGATAGTTAATAAACATGTGGTTCTGTGTTCTCACAGCTTATAGTATTGAGGAGTGTAGCTGTCTGTCACTATAAAATCTCTACATACATTGAGCTTTTTAGATTTATAGCTGTTGCTTTGCTATGTGTTTGTCTTTCATTTTTTATTGTAACATGCTTTGGCAACAATTACAGAATGTATTCCATGCCAATATGAACCAACGTTTAATCAAACTGAGTTGAATTGAGAAAGTTTAAGAGAGAAGGAAGGAGATTGATGCGTGTGACTGATAGTGTGTGAGAGAGAGGGGGATAGAGTATGTGACGTGGAGAGAGGAAGAGAGATTGAGACAGAGGAGGAGGCAGAGTGGTAGATGCAAGTAGGGAGTATGTGAGAGAGAGAGAGAGAGAGAGCGTGAGTGTGGCTGAGTAAATGGGGCGATTCTTAATCCATCATAGAATTGGGGCCCCTCCCCTCAGAGTCACACTCGCTGCAACCGTTGGCTGCTTGCGACCCCTTTCTGTTCCCCTCGCTGTGTAAGAGGCCAGCACTCTGCCGGCTGTCCTATCTTTGCCGCACGGAGGACAGCGGACGGTCGCTCTCGTTGACCGTCTGTCCACCCCGGTCAACGACTCCCGATTGGCTGTGGAGTGGCTCTGCCGGCCGTGAGTAAGGAAGTCACAGGAGCAGGCTGAGCTGTAAGGAGCCCTCGCTCTGACGACCCCTGGAGTTTAGAAATGGCTTTTTGGAATCGCGGTTTGTGTTTGCGAAGAGGCTTCTTGTGTAGTACGGCTTCAGGGCATGCTTTGCTTCTCTGAGGAGCACAGTGAGGCCCCAGAGATGGAGAGAGCTGAAAGGAGGGTGTGATAGAGCAGGGGCAGGGGAACAGGGGAGCCTGTGTCCCTGGATTTAGTTACTCCTTAGCATTGTACAGGTTGCACCAAAAACAGGACCAAAAGGCACCTCGTTTGCTTCCTGGCATAAACCAGCAACTGTTTAGATGGTAACTCAGTCAGCAACTATGGTACAGAAGACAGAGCAGGTGAGGTTACTCTCTAGAGAATTATTAATTCATTTGTTAAGTAAATATTAGATTGATCTGGCTTCAGTCTGATCAGGTGATTGCACTGGGAAGCCAGTTTATTTCTGCCGCTGTCCCTGCCATCAGGTGACACGGCTGTAGGGGTTGGGGACAGTTGGGGAAAGGGCTGTCGGCTGTGCTGTGGGCAGGTGTTCGGAGAGGTGTCAGAGGAAAAGGCCCGTTAGTTAAAAAATACATAAAGCACAGAAATGCCACGGCACTCTTTATGGTGGCGTCTAAAACATGTGACCCCTGATTAAGCCTGGCGCCGCGGGCGCAGCCTCACCTGCGGCACAGCGGGAAAGGCGTTTCCGCCAATCCCTCTCTGCCGGCGGAGCAAAGCGGGATGTCCTTCAGACAGACACGCGCCGAAGCGAGGACCCCTGGGTAACGGCGCTCACGGCGGTCTCCCGGTTCAGAGCTGCAGCCCTCGCGTTGCCAAGCCACGGTTGCCAGCACCCTCCCCCCCTCCCCCCAACCAACGCCAAGATGCGAGATAATGTAATCTCTTGATTAGAATACTCATTATGTGAAATGAGCTTTTCTTATTCAGTCACTCTTGTTATTTTTCTTTCCCTGCTCGATTTTATCTTTTTGAAAGCGTCTTTTTCCTTTTTTTTTTTTTTTTACTTGAGCGTGGGTGACAAATCTCGCTTGGCAGCGCACGCTACGCCACATAATCAAGCATAGCGAATTCTTTGTAATGGGAGTTGTGTTTACTCCACACACGGCAAGGCTTGCGCATCTGTGTGGTCTTTCGGGCCAGACGTCTCTCTCGCAGTTTAGAGTTCAGCCGATACACGCCCTCAGAAATGGGAACGGTGGCGCTCGAAAAAAGCCGCCGAGTCGCTTTTTCCTTAAGAAGTACGTTGTCGTTGTTATGAACATTATTTATGCGACACTCTGTAACCCTGACGGAGGTATGAATTCAGTGAACAAACTGCTATTTATTACATTCGCAGATGGTACAGCAAGTAGTTTCTAAGTTTGTAACTAACTTTGCTTTTTTTTGCAGTTTAACAGTAGAATCAATCATGAACGCAAACCAGTGATTATTTTACATAAGTACAGATGAGACGGGTGAGTCTGCACTCTCAGGCTTAGCGGTCAGGATGAGAAAACACTTAAGTGGGTGGGAATGAAAAAGAGCCTGTTGAACAGAGCTGGAAGGAAGAGAGTGACTGCTGCTGGACAGTTCATCTGATCACCGAGGCGCCAGATGCACTCACTGTGGATCCATAAAGCACACAGGCCTGCACACAAACACACAGACTAATATAGGAGGCAGTGGTGTGGTGCAGAGTGATAAGGACCCAAAGGTTGTAACACAGCGGTTTGCTAGTTTGATTTGGCCAGTGCTATTGTAGCTTCAGACAAGCTACTTAACCAAACATTGCCTAAGTAAATGTCTGCCTGTAGATATGGACAACATGTTAAAAAGTTGCAAGTTATGTAAGACGCTCTGGATACAAGTGCCTTCTAAGGAACTCTAAATTAATGAGGCCTGGGCTGAAGGAACATTTTTGCCCGGAAACACATGCCCCGTGACATTTTTGTTACACACCTCTCAGTGATTGCGCATTGTCCCCTGCGTGGACCCGCCAGGGTGGCAGACGGGTTTATCTTTGAAAGGACATTGTTGTTATAGTTGTGAACAACTTTAAAGTACACATCCAGCTAAAGGCTACGCCATGTGTAAAGACTAAAGTGGATTTATTCAAGGAAAAACTCGTGTGGTCAGGGTATTCATGTGTATTTTTCTGGACAGAGGCATGCACAAAGCAAATTGGTAATTTAATG
This sequence comes from Megalops cyprinoides, assembly GCF_013368585.1. Lineage (NCBI taxonomy): Eukaryota > Metazoa > Chordata > Actinopteri > Elopiformes > Megalopidae > Megalops > Megalops cyprinoides. The sequence goes on from NC_050605.1 coordinate 5,035,137, forward strand.
CATTTAAAGCATTAAGAGGTAGTGGATGTCAATGACTGTGTTAGGCCGAGGCGACAAAGTGCAGTTTTAATCCCTGTCTGAAAATGCTGGTAATGTAGCCGCGCTGTGTGTTAAGTGTGGGGAAATGGATTTTTACAGGGGAGAAAAGCGGAATTGGATTGCCATTTAAAAGTGTGACACGATACTGGACAGTGTTAAATTCTATTACTGTCACCGACACCGCCTCTGACCGGTGAAAGCGATCACTTTCCGAAGGGGCCATTTTCGAAGAAGGAGCCGTATCGATTATTAATGTGCGGCACAGCGGAGCGGATTTACATGTTAAACGAGCGCCGCTTCACGCTTTCCTTGGTTTGATTTATGACCGCTCTCCATTAAAAAGCTGTCCCGCGGTCCCCTGCCGATCCCATTACGAACGAGGGGGGTGGGAGGCTCCGAAAGTGTGAAGCTGCATTAAGTTGAGACTTTGATCCTCTCTGACGCCTGCGTTTTGATCAAGTTCTCCGTCGTCGATCTGGCTTGCTTATGTACGAGGTCCCTACATAGGAACTCCGTGGTAAAATGCTGTAGTTTATCTTAGTTTGCTGTAGCTTAGTCAATCACAATCACGTGCTCCACCTCCCCCCTCCCCCGGACGCAGGTGAGGTCTGTCCCAATACAAACGCGCTTACATACACTTATGATTTTTAACATTGTTACGAAACAATCTTGTGTGAGCCACGTGTAAATGATTTTTTTTAGATATCGTACTCTTTCTTATACAAGCCAACAATTACAGCTGAGAAAAGTTTGGATAGAATCGGGCTCCTTCCAAGACAATTTTGAGACAGTCGATAGGCTACTGTTCTGCGCGTACTGCATCTCTAAGAATTTGGTGGAAAACATCCATGCTCTGGATTTGTATAGGGCTAAAAAAAGAGAAAAGAGAGAACAGTCAAAGAAAAATATTATATTTACTTTGAAGACAGAAGGAATGAAAGAATGGTAGAAAGACGCAGTGTTTCCAACTTCGATGCGGCGAGGGAAGGACGAAAGCGCGGCTTTGGGCGTTATTCGGCTTCATGAATGACACATTTAATTCCGTGACCTGCCATCCCATGTCACCTCTGGAAATTGCCGTTTGGTCACCAAAACTTTGCATGACACGATGTGTCTGGGCAGCAGGAAATCGCCGGTGGCAGTTCCTAATATTGGGGGAGAGCGCTGGTGTCTTTCTATTAAACTCGAAGGACAGCCACTGAGCGTTGAGCGTTTATCAGACCTCAGATGCGCCCTTAAAAGACGGACCTCCCGCACGCATCTGCTCTCTGCCACAAAACCCGGTATCTCCATCGGGAAAGAACTCGTCTGAAGCCCTTCGTCTGATGACTAATAATTACCCCGATCCACGAGACGTGCGCATGAAGGAGTCGGCGGTTTCGGATGAATAAAACAGCGCTAAGCTCGGTTCATTAATTCGACCCGGTAACCGCGTGTTCTGTCGCGCTGTTTGTCTGTTCCGTCGCCGCAGCCAGCAGCCTCGCTGCATTTTGTCACGCGTTGGATTTGATATATCTGCGTGTTAGACGTGCTTTAAGCGCATTTTCCTACATAACTGCGTGCTGTATTTGCTGAGAAGCCCCAAGGGCCCGTAATGACTTTTGGAACAAAAAGCTTTTAGCTTTAAGGCACCGAGCGACTTGAATGATCTATCAGCCTGCCTATAACGTGTTAGAAAATTGCATCTTGTGTAGAGATGCTAAAAGGCTACTTTTTCTAAGGGACCAAGTATTTATTATTTTGTTTGATGGTTTGGCGTGTGTTAGATTTTTTTTTAATTCCTTAATCATTTCATGGCTAATATTATGACCCCACAACGGGCAACACAGAGAATCAAATGCAGTGTCTCAAGGGGTTCCCCTCCTGCAAAAACAAGTAATTGCAAATAAATGAATATGACAAAATAAATAAGACTCTTTATATTTATAAAGAGACTATATAATAAGACTTTTCATGACTGTGATATCTGGAAGATATTAGGTTACAGCTGAACTGGGGAAACGGACTACAATGACTCCAGCCCCTTATTCTCAATGATTTTTTTTTATAAGGCTTTTTATAAAGCTTTCAATGGTCTGAAAACACTATGGACTGAGTGTTTGGAACCTGTGAAAATATAGCCTTCACATTTCCGCTCACAGTTTTCCCTCATTAAATTCTGCTAACTTCCTTTCCCTCAGGCCATGAAAACCCACCTATTTTGAACCTCAGTGCAGCGCCACCTACAGGACGTAACCGCATTTGTTGTGCTTTCGGGTTCTCACTATGGGGAAGCCTAGCTTGAGCGTTTTGTCAGATAGCCTGCTTGTGTATGAGAGCCTGTTGCAGGAAGGAGGAGGTGCGCAAACAGACACACTGGAAGGCATGAGAGGTGTGTGTGGGGGGAAGTATAGTAAGTGTGGACCACTTAGATGATGAGAGACTGGTGCGTTGACTGCAGTTGGGTGCAGTTTTGTGTAGCACCTCAGAAGGGCTCCGTTTAATTAAGGGTCCTCCCTTAAACACACACACTAACACACCACACTGTGTCAATGAAAGCGTTCCTGTGATGTCCGTTTCTTTTTATGCAAATGCTTTGTTATTATTGTTATTATCTTTCTGCTCAGTAACTTTTGTGCCGTTGAGTCGCCTTGCACACCGTGAGTCAAGTCTTTGAGAGCAAAACAAAAATAAAATCTTGAAGAACAAGAACAAGGCAGATCAGACGCTCTTCAGAGGCGGCGGACCTCCTTATTAGCGCCTGTTCGTCCTTGGCTGGTAATGCAAAGGTACTGTTGTGAAGGTGGCAGAACCAATCACTCTGAGTGAGAGAGAGACTACAGTGTGCGGGGGTGCTTAGTCAAGGTCAAAAATGCCTGACAGACACACGCACGCACACACACGCGCGCGCACACACAAGCACGCAACCACGCATCTATTATTTCAGTGTTGACGGACCACTGTGGTCCTCGGTCTGTTGTTATGACAAACCTGACACATCGGAAGGATTAATTAGTCCCTTCCTTCGTTTGTGTCTTCATAATTAATTCAGGGGAAAAATTGAGATCGATACACAGCAGTCTGCCTGCGGTCACAGCAGGGATGCTGGTCACCAGGTCTCAGAAGGAGACATGTTAGGGCAACAATTAAGACAATAAACTACCTAATACCTAAAAATACCTCATTTTTATGGTGTTTGTTTTGCAGCTGTTTTTTTTTTTCCAGCTCAGAGATTGGATGACTTTTGTTTGACACTCAGTGGGCGTCTTGACAATGTGTTTGTCACCAGTAGCTTTTGTTCCAGTTAGTTTTATCCGTCTTCCACAATGAAATGTCTGTCTCTTAATCACCAGTTGCATGAAGCATAAACCTGCTTTCAGCTAAATGGCAAATCAATCGACAAACCAAGAGAAAGAGAGAGAGACTACAAAGAGAGAAAAAATGTTACCTGGCTTAGCTCTGTGCTCTTGGTGGAATAGGTCTTCTGCTAGAGAGCAGAACTTGTCCTCCATGCAAACACCATCAAAGAGTTTTTACTGCAGTTGACATTTAAGATACTTTTGCTTACTTGTATGTGTCAGTATTTACATAGCAGGGAGCATGGCATCTGATCACATTCCTGCTTTCCTGCATGTGTTTTGTGACATACAGTATGTAAAAATTCGGCTTTGAATCAGTAGCTGTCTAGCTGAAACTGAACCTGGGTAGAAGTCAAGGGTAGCCAGTTTCAGTGTCTGCATGGCTGCTTGTCTTTGGATGCACTTTTTTCAGAAGTTGCCCTCCATAAGAGCGCCTGCCAAATGAGCAAATGTGCAAATAAATGACCAGTGCATTTTTAGTGATGTGCTAAAGCCCACCCTTGTGTAGAAATCAGTGTGCAGTCAACAGGAGATCCAGTATTCTGGTCTGAAATAAGATATTTGCAAAGGCACCCATACGAAAAATATACATATTGAGAAAATATATTTTAGAGAATGTATTGGTTAGCTCAAATATATTTATAATATGTAAATTAGTGCTGCTTTGGTATATTGAAATATATTTCTGATTGCCAGAAATATGTTTTAATTTTATTTGCAATATATTTTTGGGCTGAACAATATAATTCTCAGTATATTAAAATATAGTTCATTTTTGCATGAACAGTCACAATTACAGGCCAGATATTACACAAGACTATTTACAGAATAGTTGAGTTAGATTGGCTTGCTAGCTAGGCAGCTACACAACCGCAGTTCACAATGGCATTTTGGCCAAAGGGCTACAGCTCTTCCTGTGGCTAGTATATGTTGTAGAAGTGCTCCATTTCAAAGTTTTGCTGTGCTGTTGCGTTCTACCATTTGATACGTCACGAGTTCTTGTTTTCAGGTCGCAGTGTCTTTGATCGCTGTTGTCAAAACTGCGGCAAGAAACGGTGCACTAACCAGCGAGTGTGAGCATTTTCCTGCTCTCCATTACATTCAGTCATTTAGCAGATGCTCTTATCCATAGCGACTTGAAAAAGGGCATACATTTTAGGCGAAGCCCATTTGTCAGCCAGGGCTTCGACCCCCCTCGTAAGACGGGAAACTTCGTCAGACGGGGGCCGCCCCCGCTTCCCCGAAAAGAGAAAGGGGGGGGGGGGGGAAGGGAAAAAGATGGCAGCTCGGCTTCGCCTGAACCTTCTCGGATGAAGATGAAAGCGGCTGGCCGGGGCCGTGATGAATAAATCATGGACCGCCCCGAGATTAATGAAGACAAAGCAGACGAGTGTATGTTAATGGAGAAATATCCGAGCCTTCCCCGCGGCTGTCAGCGCAGGGAAAACAAGGCTGAAATGAACTGCCAGAGAGCAGCCACAAGACAATGATCTCTTTTAATTAAATCTGATGCGCCCAGATTCTGCCGTTGTTCTCTTAACGTTTTGATCAACTTGTCACTTTTTTATTTATTTTTTTTTGTAACCCTGTCATATTTACATATCGCCAGTGCTTCTTGCGGTGAGCAGACAGCTTTGATGATGTCAATCGAACCCGTCCCCTTACCCTGTGTCCTGCTATTTTGCGTTGTCAGGGTTCTACAGGCGATAGCTGGGGAGCTCAGGATGGGTTAGGATTTAAATAGCCAAGGTGCTGTGGGGGAGTCCTCTTCCTCTGAGTTGTTTTCAGACAGGAGTCTGCACCCGCTAGCTCTCTTCTGTCTGTACATCGGCATTTTTCTGATTCCCAGTCTGCTTTAAGCCTCAGCGGCGATTTGTTGAAAACAGCGACTTTTTTGATGTAGTGGTTCTTCCAGTGAGCAGAGGTGAATAGAGAAGTACTGGCTGCATATTTATTGGGTTATTCAGAAAGACGGGTTGAGTGGGTTGGGCTGCTCAGAGATTCTGTGGTTCTACCCTGAACTGTCATTTGAATAGAACAGAACAGCAGATGTTGCTGTCCGTTGAATATTTGCAATGGAAACAGATCCAGACCTATTCAGCAGTGGGGCATATGTGTGTGTTCTTTGTGAGCGATTCTAAAGGGTAGGTTCTCTACTATCTTTTTCTGCATACATTAATTGGGCTTGCCCGGTCTTCGGGGCAAATATTTCCCCCATCAGCATCGCTCTTGCGAAAGCGACCTGTTCTGCCCTCTCAGACTGTCATTGGTGAGGCGGGACGGGCGAGGGCGAGGATGCGGAAGTCTCGCACCCCTCCCTTGCTCCCGCAGACATTCATCTGTGTCCTCACAGAGGCCTGAGCACTGGACCAGGTCCTCAAGAAACGTACCTCTTTTCAGCAGCAAAAGTTCTTGCCATTGTTTCAACCTGTACTGGAACAATGGCAACAAAATATCCACATCTTCGAATAAAGATGAGACAACCTTCTCTCTTTAATATGGTGATATGTGAGTTAGGCACACATAGAGTTAGGTCGTAACATTGTATTTCCAAAGAAGTCAGTGCACTGAGCCATCTGAATGTTCGTGCTTGCCACTATGACTGCTGACCTGTTGCTCTTGGAGATGCTGGCTGGTGTCCTGCACAGACCTGCTTGTCTCGTAATGATTTGGCCACTCCTTGTAACTTACTGTTGCATGCATACTTATTTCCTCTTGTTCCTGTTTACCTGTCCAGGGACTACAGATTAAATTTAGCTTTATAGCTAATTTTGGGAAAGTACCTGCCCGCTGGCCCTGATAAATAAACAAATAATAAATCAAAACGGTCAGTTAGTTAAATTTATTTGCTATAGCGCATTTTACAATCAAAGTGCTGAACATGTAGCATAGTGCATTTTCTAAAGAGAATCAAAGGAGCCAATTGGGGGGAAAAAACGGGAAAATTGTTCTCTGACCCTGTGAAAAAGTAGACTCCTCGAAAATAGTAAAAAATATTAACGTTGGGATAACACATATACAGGCATCAGTTCATTGCAACTGTTCCAAGGTAGAACCTAGTGAGGTAGACAGGGTATGACATGGCATGTAGGCTTTAGGCAGGCTATGGATGGGGAGCCTCCATCTGACAGAGGATGCAGCCATCACCGTCAAAACCTGATAATTCAGCCAGGTCCAAAGCCACCTCCAGCAGCGTTTCTCCAGCCTTGGAGTGTTGCGTGTCCTCGTTTCCATTCCCCTCTGAGCCTCTGCTTAATTAGGTTTGGTTGAGCTGTTAATTGATTCCAGATCTGCGTCTGACATACTCTGACAGTTGCTCGCAGTACGTTCCTTTATGAAAGAAATAGCATAATTGTGCTAATAACAAGATTAAAGTAATGTTTTTTTTTATCTTTGTGTAGATTTATCTTATCCTTTCTCTAGCCTGTGATAATTAATTGACCAACGAATTAATCTTGATCAGTTAATTAAGGAAACGTACACAAATCCATTTCACCGATTTGATTAAAACAAAAACTAAGGAACGCGTAAAGGAAGCAGAAGACGCACCTTTTAATCTATTCTCACAAACACAGCCCCGACAGCATATTTTTTTTTTGTCACAGAGGGCTGTCAGGAAATGTCAGACGCAGATCAGTATTCAATTAAGGGCTCAATCAAATCTAGCTAATGAAGCGCACAGATTGAATATTTGCGTCCACAGTGGGTCATGGAATGCTGACCTGCAGTCAGCTCGCGTCGTCTGTTTATGTGAGCTCTTTTCCTCTCGTAGCTTTCTGCAGCCCGCGTTTTGTGTTGCACCGGAGAGGAGTCTATATGTGGGACTCAAGCCCAAGACCTGCTGGGAGCTCCAGAGCACTGTGGCCTAGCTGAGAGCCACACTGGGGCTGGTTGCTGCGGCGTTGCTGTGATGCAGCCCACTCGGCCTGCGTCTGTGGATTGCAGGGCTCAGCGGAAAACAGGAATATTATTAGGGAACAGTATTATTAGTGTTATTACAGGGAACAGTGTTATGTAGACACCCCTGTGATGTCACTGCACTCAACAGTTAACAGTGGGTGTGTGTGTCCGCTCTCCTCCATCTTGTTTCAGGTGCATTGATTCATTGATTCAGTGTTTCCTCCACGGTGGCGTACGTCTGGAGAGTGTGTGTTCCAGGGCATCGCAGTCTCACTGAGTTGCGGCCGTTGTTTTCCACTGTCTCCCGAATGCATATCCGTTCCTCTGGGGAGGGCCCTCAGATGATTTTCACAGGGCGGCGGTGGGCTGAGAGCAGCCGAGAGGTTACGGGTGTCATACGCAAGGGTGCCGCGTCCCGGGGACCGCCCTCTGCGGCACGCTTCTGCAGGGACTGCGTGGGAGCGAGCCGTGCCTTAAATCTGCGAGTCCCCGAAAAGCTTCAGGCAGGACTGATTACAGGCCAGGCGCCCGTGATCTGTGCAGTCTCGGGAACCGAAACAACAAAGGCATTCGCTGACGCAGGCCGTGCCAAGACAGTCTCTGGAAGGGTCGGAGGAAGAAAGTCATGATCATTTTGATTATCTCGATTTGATCCTCAGAACACGAGCGCTCAGTCCTCCGATGTAGGCTCTCTCAATTAGGCAGGTTCGTTAGCTTAATTGGCTGAGGAGAGCCTCTTTTGCCTCTGTGGTGTGCTGGGTACCTCATTAAACTACACACACCCTTAAAACCCAACAGCAGACCTTTTGAGGATCGCTTGTTCAGATTAATCACTAACATTTCCACGTCTGTGTTGCACTCTCTGTAAACAGGAAGCACGGGAGAATTGGCCCGATTTGTTTTTGGAGGGAGATGAACATCAACACACAGTCCTTTTTAAGAGGACAGCCTGCCAAATTGAAATAGCTACAAATTAATAAGAAAACAAAATAGAGAGCGCACGCACAGTCTCTCTCTAAACGAATGAGAAAACAAAGTGGAGCACACACACACACACACACACGCAAGTCTACACGGACACGCGCACAAACACGTCTGCACACACACATTCGCACAATCCCAGTGTATTATCTGGTGTGAAAAGCGGTTTCCCCTTGGCTTTTAGTCTCCCTGTTCCGTTGCTCCGTAGTGGAACTTGTCATGAATATTGATTTATAGCCTGTTAAAACACTGCAGCTCTCAAAAGCAGATAAAAGTGCAGCTCAGTAAAAATAGAGGAGGAGGAGGTACAGGAGGAGGAGAAAGTTTGGAGTGAAGGCGTTTGGGGAGATGGGGAGGTGAGTCAATCGTATTGTCTGAACACCCTTATATGAGTTGAAGACCCTTATCTAAGTTGCTGCAGAGCATGTTTGGGACATTTGTTTCGCCCACCCAGTCTCACCATCATCAGCAGTTTTCATTTCTTCAGACAGCGATGGAAAAAAATTATAGATGAGCCACTGACTGAGAGTTCGGTGAATAAAACAACAACCCAGCAGTCGGTTCTCTGGAACGAACACACTTGCACAGGTAGGCCAAGGTGATTCTCACTTTCAACAGAGCGGTTTATTGGACAGTCAGCAGTCGTCTGCAGGTAATAACGCGATGCATTTATGCGAGACGGCATTAGAGGGCCCAGGTGGGGGGTTAATTCAGAGAGCCTGGGCGTAGAGTTCAGGGAGTGCGTGAGTGCTCGGGTCAGGTGACGATGACAGTGACTTGGAGGAACTGCACGGGGCTCATCCCAAAGCAGGAGGTGTGCGTCAGACACCCCAACCAGCGACCCGGCGTCCCTCCTCCCTTACGTGTTTTTACATTGTTGAGCGGACGGCTCTATCGAGCAGTGGACGCGCCCCGCCCCCATCGCTGGGGCGAGCTCACCTCCTGTAATGAGGCGTCTGATGGAATAAAGGAGATTTTAATAAGATTTAATGTTGTTGATGCGGGTGGATCCCTGGCCTTCTGGCATCGACACACACACACACACACACACACACAGCCACGGCGGTAATGAGGATGCAGGAATAATTCACAGGTTCCACGCTCAAACATCAATCACATTTTGTCTCTAGGGGAATAAAAAAGAAACAAAACCAAAGAAAAAAAACACAAGGATAAAGGAATGAAAGGAAACCAGTCAGAGCTACAGACTGGAACAGCGATTCAGGGCTCTGGGTGCTGGCCTGTCATCAACGTGTATGTCCTATTTAAAGGGCAAAGCTGAGCAAACATCTGGCTTTTTAACTATCTTTGATCTAAGCCCCAAAAAATGTCTGTGCGGGATATAGCACCCCTGGGATTCTCGACCAGAGGGTTATAAGCTTGATTCCTGGTGGAGTTGTAGCATGAATGTAGCAAATCCAGAACCCTGTGTAAAGGTGTTACAATATGAGTACACCTCTGAGTGCTCTGAAGTTCTCTCCACTCTTTCTTTAAGTTTGGGCTGAGAGGGAAACCAACCAGTGGCTGCCTGCAGCTGGTGTCTGCTTCTCAATGAAGACGTGCTCCACTGATTTCAGTGTTATCTAAAGAGAGAGAGAGAGAGAGAGAGGCTCTGTGTTTCTTCTCCACCGATTCCAGCCTGTCATCTTCAGAGATGACCTGAAATAGATTTACAGAGCTGGTAGCCCTCTGTTGGCTTGCTGCACCAACCCCAGATTTCTCTCTGGGGTGGAAACCAGGAAATGTTTGAAACCAGGAAACTCGAATGCACTTGATTTGTTGCAGCTCTCTCTCTCTCTGTCTCTGTCTCTCTCTCTCTCTCTCTCTCTCTCTCTCTCTCTCTTTCAAATTCAGGCATGGTTGTTTCAGTGGTAATGATATTGCCAGACCATGTTGTAAAATGTCAACAGGTCAGTAATGAATGGCATAGAGAATTAGAAAATTTCAAACGAGAACAGACCAACAATAATACTATGAGCAGTGATCTTAACCGTATGACGATTAGTTAGCCTCTGTCCCTCCAGTTATGGCATGCTGACACAAATTGTGCAGCAAGTATTCCTGTCCACCCCTGTGCTCGGATGATGGCCTTTTTTGGACTACCCAATTCTTTAAAATTAGGAATGATTCTAGTACAGTTTTCAAAGTAACGTGTGGTTATATCTTTTAGTTTTTCACATTTCCTTTCTCCCAGTCTCATTCTCTCCTCTCTCACTCTTTCTCTCTCATCCTCCCTCTCTCTCCCTCTCTCTCTCTCCCCCTCTCTCTCGTCTGCGTGGTTAATTGCTTCAAAAGTTCAGTAACTTCCCGTTAATGTGGTTTAAGTAGGTTGGAGCCCTTCATCAAGCGGGCGCTGGCATTTAATTAAGTCGGGGGTTACGTGCTCTGCTCCCACCATCAGTGTATCAGATCGTCATTAGTAATTAATACGCTGACAGGACGATAAGTCGGCTCGCTCTCGCTGCGGTCTGAAGGATCGCCTCAGACGCGGGCGCCTCTCCGAGCTCGGCCCCCTCTGCCACTTTAATTACTCCATTAAAAGTGAGATGGATTTCCATCGCGCCTGTCATCATTTCCTCACCGCCCCCACCCCCCCGCCACCTCTCTCTCTCCCCTTTAGAAATAGAAACCGTAAATTGGAGGACTGAATTATTAACCGATTAGAAATGTAAGGCTAATTTGTAACATATGTAGCCGGCTGTTCGGGATTGGCCCGAGCAGACTCCGCGATGAGAAAAGTTAAGTATACCCTCTCAGCGTTAAATATTTGAATGGTCGTAATTGCGTTTGTGAAATGGTATGGTGAAATGTGTCTCAGAGGCCATGGGGACAGAGCAGCTCTAAATTTATTGCCAGATTATGGATTCATGGTTAAAAATTCCATTCAGTGTTAGGGAGAAGTAAGAGTTTTGTTTCAATTGTATTGCACTGTTTGCTTAGCAGACTGTCTTATTCAGAGAAACTTACATAATTAGCATGTCAGCCGTTTCTACAGGTGGTCATGCTGAAGAAATTCGGGGTGAGTGCCTTACCCTAGGGTGCTTGCCCTAGCAGTTCCCCACCTTGGGAACTGAAAAGGCACCCTTTGGGTAATGACACATGTTCCTTACCGCTACACCGCCCTGCTGCATTTATAAGTCAGTCTTGTTAAGAGCAACTGCTAAATGACCAAATGTTATGTCAGTGCTGCCCAATGATGGACAAATGTATAGAGACACGCTGGACTGTAGAGCACGCCCTGGCCTTGTGGCTTGGATGCTAAGATGAGCTCCGGGCCTTTGAGCTGCACTGGCTCCAACATTGCATCTGCTCCCACAGTCGCTCTGTTGTTAGCATTTGGTCCTTTTGTGATGTAACAATACCAGCGGACCCTGATTGGCTGGCCTCCTCCGCAGGTGCTGCTGATGGACTACCTGGATGTAAAGAACACCCGGAGCGCGGCGGAGCCCTCGGCCCAGCTCTCCTACGCCAGCACCGCCAGCGACTTCGGAGCATTCTTTGCCAAGAAGCGGCCGCAGAGGCCCAAGCAGTCCTTGTTCAAGTAAGAGAGAGGGCCGCAGTGGCACACTATAAGAAAGACACTATAAAGAAAGACATAGAACCTCTCAAAAAAGGACAGAGAGGGGCAACAAGACTGGTTAGGGGTGTCAACCATATAAGTTTTGAAGACTCAAAACACTAAATTTCATTAGTGTAGAAAAGAGGAGAGTCAGAGGAAGGGTGAAAAAAGTTGACTGCAGAAACTATTTTGAACTGTTAAACTTCTAGTTCTGTCAGCAGAACAAGAGGACATTAATTAAAAGTAAATGATATTAGTATTTTTTTCTCAGAGTTATAAATGCATGCAATAGCCTGCCAGGATTTGTAGAGAGTAAAGCAGAGGCACTTAGCGTTCAGGACCAGGCTTGTCACAGTCCTAGATACAATGCAGAATTATTGGTGCAGACACAATGATTCAGCTAGTCGGACTGAATGGTCTGTTCTGCTCATTAAACTTCTTGCGTTGTTGTGTTGTAGATTTGAGTCCTCGTCCCACGCCATCAGCATGAGTGCCTACCTGAGGGAGCAGAGGAGAGAGCTGTATAGCAAGAGCGGAGAACTGCAGGGTGAGTGACAGAGGACTGGGGCGGTGGAGGGTGCCAGGGGGGGTGGGAATTTGGGGAGAGGGAGATGGAGAGGAGGCGAGAAATGAGACTGAGGGTTCAGAAGGAGGGAGGTAGTGAGGTGGGTGAGGGAGGCAAAGGGGGAAGGTTTGGGAGGGAGGGAGGTGGAGGGATAAAGAGGGAGGAGGAGGAGGAGGAGGAGGAGCAGAGTTAACGCTTTTTGGAGACGGAGAGAGAGGAGAACGAAAAGCAGGAGACAGAGAAGAGGGCTGCAGGATGAGTCAGTCAATCAACAAAGCTTGCAGGAGAATCGTCCTTGTGAAGTCATTTAGGTAGGACCTGCTTACGAATGTGCACACAAACACACGGGCACACACACACACACACACACACACACACACACACAGAGCACTCTCAAAGGCCAATGCTAAAGCCCGAATACAAGAGAGAAACACAGTCCATGGGGACTCTCCCAAATCTATAGTCTCTCTGCTGCCTTGTTTACGTCTCTTACCGTGGAACGACCTTGCAGTTCCGGTCAGCAGCGATGCGTAGCAGTTTTGATTACTCATTTCTCTCTGACTCAATTCCTCTGGGGAGGGAAGGGCCAAATGGAGTTCATTTTTGAACGGTGGCCACTCTTATATAAGAGCTATATGGCGCTTCATTGTTCAAAAGAAATTTCTGTTCGCAGAGGTTGAAAATGGACATTAGCAAAGTGTTCTCTTTCGGCACTCTGAGGTGACCTCAGAGTCACCTGAAGTAAGGTCAGTTCCTGAGATAACCTGAGTTAAGATCATCCATGGAGTCCGGTAAAACAAAGTTTGTGTTCCACCTTTGAAATTAGACCTAAATATCAGATGTATATAAAGTCCCTGGTCATCTTTAAGCTTTGAATATCTTTTAGGCTCTGTGTGCCAGTTTCCGTAGAGCAAAGTAGCTAAAAATGATTTGAGCTCCTAGCAGGTAAATAACAAAGCTACTTTGCCATTAGGACGAGTGGGATGTTTCTGCTCACAGTGTCTCTATTAAATCAGCTGTTTGGAAACGCCACGCATTCCTGACCAGGTGCGCAGTGGAATATCAGAGCGTGAAGCCTATGGAGAGTTCAGGCGGGGAAACAGAAGGCCAAAAGTGCGTTTCGCGGTTCATACCCTCTGTGGCGGGCAAAGTGGGGCGAGGCAGAGCCGAACGGCAGGAGCCTCAGAGGTGCCGAATGGAAACGGCTGGTATTTCCATCACAATGCCCAGCCCGGGACAGAATGTGCAAATATGTCAGGAAGATGAGATTAAAACGAATAAAACCATTTCTTAAAGAAGTGGGGAAAAAAAAAAGACTATTGCTAGTGATGCAGGGGGGAACCTCATTATTATTTATGGTTTGGTCATAGAAGTAACAGCCATGTATGAATTTTTCCGAGGAAGCACAAGGATTGTGAAAGTACGGTGCACTGGTGTTCAGAATAGAAACAATGGCTTTTTAATCAAGATTATTCCAGAAACCGGGAGGCGTCTGGGAGCAGAAGGGGCGCCGGTGCCGGGAATGGTAATGGACGCGTTGGCGAATGATGAAATGACAAGACATTATTTAACCACGTAAGTGCCTGGTGCCACAGCTGCGCCGTATCGCACAGGAATTATTTAAAGAGGTGATGGATATCAGGCTTATTTAAGTTGATTTGTTTTACCGCCTGCTGGTGACGGCAGCTCAGAGCTGCAGGTTGTCTGAGAGTGAATGCTTTGGGTGGAAGGGGGTGGAGGTGGGGGGGGGTTGTGTCAGACTGGCTTCTCAGACGGTATTTCATCCACTTTTTGGTTACAGTGATAGCATAGTGTTATCCTTGTTCTTGTTGGATCAGCACAAGACCAGCTCACTTGTATTGCTTTGATTTTTCTTTTCCATTTCCCTCTTAGACTTTTCAGTTACTCAAAAGGTGTCATGGTCAGACTCCGCCCGGGGTGGGGTTTACGTAATAAGTGATGTCATAGTGAGGTCAGATTTCAGCGTGACCGCAGCAGGATTAGATGAGATGCATTCATGCATGCATGTGTTGATTCATAACTAAAACCAAAACTGAATAAATATGGCCGCACTGATTGCAAATCTGCTGCACATCAGAAAAACATTTTGTTGTCCAATAAATCAAACCTCTCGGCCAGCTCGGCCATTCCCAAAACTTTAGTTTTCAGTCCATAAGACTCTCTCTGGTCTGCAGTTATAAACAGAACTGAACGTTTAAGCTTAATTACTGTTGCAGTTGAAGAATCTGCGAAAAAGTTAATAAAACCCAGTATTTATTTTAACTGGTATTGGGCTAGCATAGATAGATGAAGCACTAGTATACACTAGTATAAATTAAAAATCATGGTTTGTAACTCTTAATTCTCTTAATAACATGTCAATTGTGTCAGGTGTGCCTTGGAACAGCAGCCAAATGTGTGTTCTGGGAAAAAAAAAGCTTGAAAACCGCTCTTCCAGATGAAGATTTTTATCCTTTTTGCAAGGAGTATTTATCTCCGCTGCTGTGATTGAGTGGCCACAGAGGACAAGGCAGATCATTCTCTGGATCATTGTCTCTGCGAGTGAGACACAGCGCGTTCGACGTTGTCTCCGAGTTGGACGCCGCATGTTTGATCTTGTTGGTGGCTGAGACACAGCATGTCCGGCGTCTCCACGAGCAAGATGCTCCGTGTTTGATATCGCCTCCGGGTGGGACGCCGTGTTTGATGTTGTTGGCGTGATTGAGACACGCGGCCC
The DNA here is from genome assembly GCF_013368585.1 of Megalops cyprinoides. NCBI lineage: Eukaryota > Metazoa > Chordata > Actinopteri > Elopiformes > Megalopidae > Megalops > Megalops cyprinoides. The sequence goes on from NC_050605.1 coordinate 5,050,256, forward strand.
GTCCGATGTTGCGTCCGATTGAGACACAGCGTGCGCGACGCCCCCCGAATGAGACACCGCGCGTTCGGCGCCGCTTGCGATTGAGACGCAGCTTCTCCGATGTTGCCTGCGATCGAGGCGCTGCTCCGTCTGACGTCTCTGCGAGTGAGAAAGACGCCTTCGTTCGTTCCCCTCTCTCGGATGCTCGGGTAGTCGGAACATTCATTAGGGAAGGTGGGGAAAAAAAGAGAAAGCATCCAGCGCATCAACATCCTAATTACAGCTGTCTCTGCTAAAGCACACGTCTGACAGTTAAACTGATTAAAACTAAATTCAAGGAATTGATTAGGTTTCTGTGTGCTCACACCTGTGAGCTGGAGCTGGATAGAGTGTCAGTCTACCTCAATTTAGCAGTTTTGATTTCAGATCCAGGCGTGCTGCGTAGTCAGGGTGGAAATTTGCGAGGAGAAGACAATTTAAAAGAAGAAAAGAAAAAAAAAAAGTGAGTGAGGAAATGAAAAGGTGGAAACGTGTAGGCGGGCCAGAGTTTTGAGAATTAAGTTTAGAATGAACAAGTTTTGAATAAAAATAGATTCTTGAATATTCCAGAGAGTTTAGAAATAAATAGTTTCCAAAATGAATCAGAAAGTTCTGAAATAACCAGAGATTCTGTAATGAACTGTAGATTTCTGAATGACACAGGTAGTTCTTGAAAGAAATAGAGGTTCCAGAATGAAGACTCTTGAATGAAACGGAGGTTTTCAGATTTCACTTCCAAAGGTTTATAGACACAAAATAAAAGAACATGGTGTACAAAAAAACAGATGTTTGAGAGCACTCAGTCTAACCTATATGGTGCTTTGTTCTCAGCTTATATTATTTTTACCCATAATCGTGGGTTGGGCAGTCAGTAACATATCTGATGAAGCAATTTAAGAAATAAGGAAAATGGTCCTCGTCTCTGTAGGACAAGGAACCGTAGGCTGTGTTTTGCACATTAAATGTGTTCTCAGGGCAGCTTTAGAGAAGTTTCTGCATGGAGTGGCCTGTGAGCCCGCAAGTGTTGTTTTACCCACTACCAGAAAAGAGGTGCGAATTAAAAAGTCTCGCAGGAGGAAGGTATTGACGCGTGTAGGTGGACATTAGACTCCATCGCGGGGCTCTGTCTGTAAACAGCGCAGCGCGGCTCCCTTCCACTCATGAGAAGCAGCCCTGACATTTTTATAATGGAGATCCTGCCCCTGCCGTCTGGTAAAGGTTAGCGCGATAACGCCCTGTCATCTTGACACAAAGAGGAGAGGAATTCTCTGGCACGTTAGAATCGGCGTCATGTCACAACCGTTTCCCCCTACCCCCCCCTCCCCAAAATCCCCTCCCCCGCGCGTTTGCAATGTCACGTCCAGATTTGGAAGAGACCCGTACGTGTGGAGAGCTCGGAGATATCGGTCTCAGACATTAAGCGATTCTCTCTTTTTTGTTCTGCCCCCCCCCCCCCCCCCCCCCCCCCATTTCCTTTTTAATGGCAATGTGTAATCGTTATCTTATCTAATTCTGCCTAGGCCCCTTCATCGGCATTCAAGGTTAACAAGGGTATTCCTTTTAACAGATTTTCAATACTTGACCTTAGTGTTATGATTCGTCTCAGAGATAATTGCAGTTTGAAATCAACAGCGAGTTCTCAGGAGGAAAGTCGATAGGTTTTCTTTTTTTTTTTTTTTTTTTGAAAATTAAACCGAGGGAAAGTATTTGATAAACGCCAGCTAATCCAGCCAATCAGCGCGGTGATTGATCGCCTGTCTGATTCCCTCGTCTGGCTCCCCCGGTGTCGTTAAGCCTCTTTGATTGATCCGTGCCCTCCGCGCGCAGATTATGCCTGTTGTGTCCGTCGCGGTTCGCTGGGCCGACTGGCCTTGAATGATTTGTCAAAGTCCGCGCTGCCGGGGAGTGGCGGGGCTGCCGGGCTCATGACAGCCGCCGCCACCTGGCTGCGTTTGTCGTTGCGATCGTCCGCCGGTCGCGCCGCTAAAACGAGCGGGCCTTCAAGGCTGCGGGCGGCGCTTTGGGAAGCCCCGGCGCCTCAGCCCTCTTTCATGGGACGTCATGGAGAAAGGCGATCGCTCCAGGAGAAGGACTGTACAGTGCTAGAGGCAGGGGTGGGCGTGGCAAAGCGAGTAACGCGTGCTCCCATTAAAAGCACTGTAGATGCAGGTTGGGTCGCACAGTTTTTACGTTACACCTTTGCTAACTGTTGCGCTGTTTTTACACTTTGCCCTCATGCGTAGAATCAGAATCAGAAGAATCAGAATAGACTTTATTGTCATTGCACGGTGGGGGTACAACGAAACTTTGGGTGGTCTGCAACAACAGCGCACTATGGAACATTTATGTAAACACAGTACAAATAAGGCACGTGGCATAGAAAAAAATATACAAAATATACAATAAAATACAATAAAATACAAATTTAAAAAGACACATTCTAAATGAAAAGAAGTATAAAGAAAAACTTGTGCAATAATATGGCCTTTAAAAAAAAAAAAAAAGTGCACAGTGGAATTGCACAGTTGTATTGAGGTAGAGGGTTGGGGGGGGGGTGTCAGTGTTTGTTAGCAGTCCGTATGCACCAGGGGAAGAAGCTATTGGTTAGTCTGGTGGTGTGGGACTTGATTGACCTGAAGCGCCGTCCGGAAGGCAACAGGTCAAACAGGTGATAGGCGGGATGTGAGGGGTCTGAGAGAAGGCTGAGAATCGAGATCTTGACTAAGCTAGAGGCGGGAGCGAGTAACGTGCGTTCCCTTTAAACACACTGTGGATGGACGTCAGCTTCTGTGTAGAGGAGGCGGAGCCTGGGAAAGATCCAGCAGAGGCTGGAGTGACATGAGTTTAACCCCTCACACGGGGGGCAGGTGGGTGATAACAGGGTTACATGAATAGCTGTGTGGGGGGTTGCTGGTTAGAGCACAGGATTCTGGACCAGAGGGCAGCAGTGGGAGATAGAGGTTAGAGCATTTATCTGCATTTAGAGGGCAGCAACCCGGGGTAGAGTTAGGGGCGTTGCATTCTGAACCTGGCTGTGGTAGATTTGAATCTAGGGGTGGTGTGTACCTAGGTGTCCTCTGTGAGTAAAATTCCCTAAGTGATCCAGAAAGAGCACAATGCGTAAAAGAAAAGTTAATGCATTGAGTCTCTGCAGTATACATAAAATTGAATGATAAGGTAACAACTAGAATAGTTAAGTTAAAGGTGAAACCTTGCTCATGAAAGAACTCCTCATATCAAAGAGTTACATTATTTGAAAAGAGTTTGTGTTTTGTTGAGTTTTACGTTATAGGATAAGGAACGTTTTATATTACACACTGATGCACCTCTAATGTAGTAGGCCAGGTTTGGTACGTTATGTGTGGAAAATGTGATTAGGAGAGTAGGCACGTTTCAAGAGAGTTGGTGCCGGAGTACTTTCAGTGTGGTTTCAGAGGTCTGCCAGGGTGGTTCTGGGTAATTTACAGCCACCAATCAGGCCTCGTGATGTGGATCCCGGGAACACCTTCTAGACAAGGTAGGATTAATTTTTTTTTTTTTGCTTTTAGCAGGACCTCCTGTCCAGTGTAACTTACAAAGCTTACAGTGTTTATGTGTTATGTAAGTTATGTGTAAGTAAGTCAGGTTAACTAGTTCTCCCCAAGAGTACTATAGCAGTGGCCTACCTTGGAATTGAACCCTCTTTACTGGTATACCACACTGCTGCCTTTTCCATTAAGGCAGAAAGGCCCCTCGACGGTTTGCAGGGACATGGCTATGGAGGAGCGTTCGTTATCTCAGTCCTGACAGCAGACGTGGGGTCTCCTTTCTGTCTCAGTGTCTGATTTCACAAGTGCAGAGATGGGTGGCAATCATGTTCCTTTCTTCACTCTCTGTGTAGGGTCCCCAGATGGACACAGCCTATACCTGGGGTTGATTGTGTGAAAGGCACTGCGGGTAATTTAACTCTGTTCCCCACAGCGGGGGGCAAACGGTTGAGAGAGAGGCCCATGGGACGGGGGGGGCACAAGGCGGGAGGGAGGGAGCGCTTAAAAAGATGTCAGCGGTGGGCCGAGAAACAATCGTCACTTGATTGGCTGAGAAAATGATGGTTGCATCTGTCGATTGACACATCTCTGTCTGGCTTAAGAAAGATGTGATGCACTCCACCACACAAAGATATGTTTGTATGCCGTTCCCCACAAAGTTTGTCTTTTTAAAACGTCAATGCACGACTTAATACTGCCCATGCTGAACACATAGGGATGGCTTTGTTATGAGTTTTAGTGTTCCACAGGTTAAGAGTGTTCATTTCCTTTTGTACATTGCAAAGACAGCGATAACACAATCATACGCATGGCACAGTCCAGTTTCAGTGAGGGATCGTTGGGTTGTGTTGACACAATAAGAGGTCATCTGTTATTTCAGGCAGGAATGCTACAGCGCAGTTGAGAGGTGAGCGCGAACTCGCGTGAATGTGCGATTGGTCAGTCTGTCCGTTTGCACCACGTCTCGTTCTCATGAGTGAAGGAGAACTGTTCCTACCGGCTGGGATTTGCGGCGTGAGAAAAGGAAAAGAGTTCAGAGATGGACTGATTGTTGGTGGAGTAGATGGACTATTGTGGAAGGTTCTTTCCGAAGTGCCAGAAATGTGGGGGGAAAAAAAAAAAAACAAGCAACAGCATGGCCTGGTAGTCCAAGGCCAAGTGGAAAGTCGGCAGATTAACTTTCCTTGTAATGAGCCCGAAGAGGCTGCTGAGTCTTGGTCAGCAAATCGATGATATTCCCCTGGCTGCTGGCCGCTTCCTGTTCTGTGGTGCATCCTCCATTTTGATGGACGCAGTCTTTAATTGCAGAGGAGCCCGCCCAGAAGGTGTGGCCTGAACGAGTCAAACCACGCCCACTTTTGTCCCCGCAGCAGGAAGCTCAGTAGGAAGGTGTGTTTGCCACACAGAACAACAACGGAGGCGAGGCTTTAATTGTGAGGACCTTTACATTGTCTGAGCGCCGCGCCGCTAACATTAATCAGCCGGATGATTTCCTCTGCGGAGTGTCAATTTGTCCAAGGAAGGAAGTAAAACTCGAAGCTAATTACTCCGGTCGTGCCGCAGCTTCTGACTTATTCACGGCGTTTATTTCTTCTCCCGGCGCCGGTCCCCAAACACCTCACTCCTCCCGCTAAATTGAATAAAACAAATAAGAAGCCATTTGCAGAGGGCCGCCGGGTGTTTGCCTCTCTCTGAAGAAGGTATCGGTTATGTTTCTCTCCGAGATTCGATGCAAACCACCCTGCACGGGCCCCGGCGTTCAATATGCGCGCCTAGCTGGCGGTGTACGCGAGTACTCGTTTCCGATCGGAGGGCTTGTTTAAAGCATTAATTTAGTCTTCATTAAGCCTCTGGAACACGTCATAGCTCAGTGGGTTTTTATTTGTTTGTGTGTTTTTGTTGCGTGGGGGGGGGCATGTGAGAGGAGGAAGGACGTTTGAAGAAAGAGAAACTCATTAAAGGTAACGGAGTTTGGAGCGGGTCCAAAGTAAATAGCCCGCCTTGCGTAGCCCGAGCTCCGGCGCAGCTGAGAGAGTGAGGAGTCATTAGCCTTCTGAATCGGGGACGGCTCGATCCTGCAACAGACTCTCCCTGTGCGTCCTGGCTGTTTTCACCAAGTGTCCAACTAGGGGTGGGGAGGAGAGTCGGGGTCAGGAGTTGAGCCAGGGCCTCTCACCAGGCAGAGACTTGGAACCCGATGGCCTTGGATTTGTGGAAGGTTGGACGCGGCCGCTAAACCCTCGAGCAAGATGGTTTATCCAGTTACATCAACGAGTCAGAGAAAATGTAAATGTATCAAATTTGGATGCCACTGTTCTAAGCAAAAATGTAATTCAGTATAGGGCGCCCTGCTGTTAGTGAACTCTTCTCTCCACTGTGCAGGTTTTGGCTGCAGTGTGGTGGTAAGGAACAGGGCTCATAACCTAAAGGTTGCTGGTTCAATTCCCAGGTAGGGCTCTGCTGTTGTACCCTTGAATAAGGTACTTAACCTGAACTGACTTAGCAAAAATCCTGCTGCATAAATGGATAGTATCTGAAAATGTAAGCTACATAAGCTGGTCTGGATAAGAGTGTCCGCTAAGCGAATGCAATGTTAAATGTGTGGCTGAGGACAGGAATTCTAATTGTCCTCGAAAACGGTCTTCAGAAGCGCATCAGCGTGAGAACTGCACTTGAAACTGAAATTATTGCAGAAGGCAAGCCCTGTTTTAGGATCCAGCTGTGCTTTTTTATTAAAATTGTATGAAAACATTCAGCTTTATTAACATTGCAGTCTGAAGATGGTGCAGTTTAGATCTGGACGAGATGGGACCTTTGCTTTCGGTTTCCCCCCGAAGAATCACGCATTTGAAAAAGCACATGCTAGCATTTTTTAAATCCTCTGGTGTGAAAAATTAAAAATGTTTTATTACTTGTAAATAGCTCCGGGCTGGTTGTTATAGATTAGTAGGAGGAGGAGATTTTTGATTGGGCTCCAGTAACGTAGCGTGTTTTCTGTGTGTTCGCACTCCGTGAACACAGAAGCGCCCGCGCCCCCTTCGCAAATCACAGAAATAAGATCAGGAAGGAAAATAAACTTGCAGAGTCAAACACTGCGTGTATTTGATTGCCTCATATTCAGTTTGTTTACCAGTAATTTTATGGTGATGCCTATCTCTGAAATAACACCACGGTTTGAGGCTGTGTTTTTTTTTTTGTCTTTTCTTTTTTTTTTTTTTTTAATCTTCAATCAGCGCCGCGGTTGATAAAATCTCCTGGCAGATTCCATCAGTGTGAAACGATTGAATTGCTTTAGTGTTGAAATGACAGCGAGGCGTGGGGGTTGTGCTCTTTTTGAATGGTGCCCCGGCCGCACCGGCGGTAATTGAGTTTTCCTTAGCCGTGGGTGGCACCGAGAGACGGGCGCGGTTGCTATGTGGCGGGTTTCGACAGTCTGGGCATCCGCCGCTGGCGGACGCCGGTCGCTGTGCTGATGAGGAGACGGCCGCTCTGATTTCACACGGGCGCGCGGTCCATTCTCCTAACCTGCTCTCACACCCTCGGGGCACGTTCCGTATTGGGACAGCACCGCCACGCAGAGGTCAGGGCCTGTGGGGGCGCACGGGTTCAAATCTCCTGTATCACTGCTATTGAAATGCGACACGCTTGTCATTCACACCCAGGATGAAACCGTCTGCTATGCAGGTAACTAATGCAACCTGACGTCAATCCCCCCAATAAGCGGCTAATTAGGTGGGGGAAAGGGAAATGATTCTGATATGATTGCCTTGGCTCCGCCGCCTTTGAGTTGATTGGGTCTCGGGCCGCGGGACCACGGGCCCCCCGACCGCCGCGCCTCCTTCCCGAAAGGCATTCTAATATTTACGGCAACGGATTATATAGACAGTACCAACAAAAACCCTCTTCATTTCTTTGATAAGGTCAGCTCGGCTGTCCGTGAGTAAACACAGTGTCTAGTCTATAATGAAGGCTGGGGGGAGTGTGCCATGTCTGCAGACCCTTAATCACTGCCTGGGAGAGCGAGAGAGTTTGTATTGTGCTGCCTTTGTTAATTGTAATCAGTGGAGAGCTGTCATCAGCACAGCTGTCAGTAGCTTACCTTTAATCTTTCCGGTGCTGATTAGGGGGGGTTGGGGGGATTGGGGGGGCTGTGGGGCTTGGGGGGGGGGGGGGGGGTGTTAGATTGCAGGGGGTTGGCGTGAGAGTGCCGGAGGGAGCCGCAAAGCCTGGTTGGTATCATCAGATTCTGAAGGGAAAAAAAATCACCCACGCAGCGTAGCTCCCATAATGAGTACTTTTCATGAGCACGTCAACTAGCAACGTTCTGGCCAACATGCGGCCTTTGTCAGGTCCAGCACTGTGGCCCTCTCTTTGGTTGCAAACACTGCCTGTCTGCCTTTCTTACCATTTTCCACTTTCACCACTCACCCACTCACCCTCAGGAATTTGGACGTGTGTTTTAACAAAATCCATTGGCCCAAGAGACTCCACACTTGGTAAGTGTGGAGTGTGGAGTGTGGAGTGTGGACTGTAAGTGGTACCACTTACAGTCCCACCTATTGGCTTTAGGGGGACTCCAATGAGCAGTCTTTCTCTCATTGATGGAAGTGCTGTTGATGGATGAGAAAGGTACATAGGTGTCATTGTGGATATTTGAGTTGAATCGAGGGAGTGTTGGAAAGACGTTTCAAAAGAGTTTAGCATAATCAGTGGCTCAGCGGACTCATGTCTCCCGAATGAGAGGTACAGTATAATAGTGGCCATGTCCAGATTAGCTCATTAGTTCAGGGCATCAGAAATGGGGGAAATGATGGCCCATTTTAAGAATCGTCATTCTAAACTCCAGGCTGGCAGAAGAGCACCCATGCTATACCCATGAGTGATTTTATTGTCCTTGTGCAATAATTACCAGCAGTGTGATGAACCCTACGCAGCAATATAAGGACAGTTTGATAAACCTCAGTCACTAATCTCTGAGAGCGTGCTTGGCCCCACGCAGTAGTACCTGATTGTATGATGAGCCCCATGCAGTAATAATTGGCAGCGTGATAAAACTATACAAAGTACAAATGACAGGTTTAATTAGAACCCATTCAGTGATTATTGGCAGTGTGGTGAACCTTTTGTAGTGATAATGAGTGGCATTGCTGGCCTCACCCCTGGATAACGGGCAGTGTTGTGTAATACAGGACGTGGTCGTTGGGTCAGACTGGGTGTGGGTCTGTGGTGCCATGCCCTTGTGCTTTAGTGCAGTCCGGGTACTGCTGTCGGTAATCGCCGAAATCAATAGCATCGGCATCTGTAATCACCAGAACTTCCAGGAATGGAGTTCATATACCGTATATAATGAAAATGCGGTTGTGTCAGGGTATCTGGCAGCATAAGGCAGTGTGCTGAGGAAAGGGTGAATTCACTGTAATGTGATGGAGCTGGTGGGCTGTGAAGAGGCGCTCGGTTGCCTTTGTCGAAGACTCTGGAAGAGCAGGCGGGAATGTTCATAACACTGGATAACCCCCGGAAGGGAGCACAGATGGGTGTGCGGCCTACGCCACGCCCGCCGCTCCTCCCCTCCACTGGCTTTGCGCTGTTCTGAGGCCCTCCCGCCCGCCTCCAGGCGTCTCTTCAGGGCTCCGTGTGTAGGAATCTGCCGCTCGTTTTATGCGCCGGCGCTTGCGACCCCGAAGGCCAGAGGGAGCAGGAGGTGGCCGAGGACACCTTGAGAAGGCGAGGACAAACAAACCGTGTCAGACGTGAGGGACATCTTAAGAACGGCCTCTCGCAGCGGATGCCCCCGGCAACCTGCCTTATCAGTCGTCGCTGCCGTCCTCGCAGTAAAGTCCACATGCCGAAGTGTGTGTGGGGGGTGGGGGGGGGGGTGGGGGGGGTGGGGGATTTCATACAATCCGATTTCAGAGAAGCGACATATATTTTTGTCCTAAGCTGTTTTGTAGAAGCTCGAGACAAGAGAGGAGAATGCGTTTCTGATCGCTCTTGGCACCGCGAGCTCTAGAGGCGAACGAAGGCATAAACGGACATATGGCTCGCGAACGCGTCTTCCGGGCGGCGTCAGAGCCGGACAGCTGTGCGCTCGTCCCGGGCAGCTGATGCATCGCACCGCGTGACGCTCGCAACACGGTAATTAATCCAACCCAATTTACAGGTTTTTTTTTTTTTGGAAAATTATTATCATCCTGTATCTGCGGCGTCGCTTCGCCTCGCTTCTCCGACTCCGTGCGGCTGGCCAGGGATCGGATATTGTCTCCCCCCCCAACCCCGCCACCCCCCAGTTAATTTTAATAATAGAAGGAGATCATTAGGAGCCAATCGCACCCGGAGACGAAGCAGTGGAGTTATAGCCGGGCGGGTGTGGGCTCATGAATTATTGAATCCGCCTGGTCTCGTTAGCGTTGGAGGCTGTGCTCGTCAGACCTGCCTCTCTGAGTACCCAGCCCATCAGAATGGCAGGCGAGCTAGCCTAGCGACCTTTACCCTGCTCAGCTAAACACAAACTGGGCAAGCAGACCGACAGGCAGAACAGCCCAATACCCAGGCTGTTCACCGACACACTGTCCCCTCGTATCGCGAGAAACACTCTCCACCATTTCCTCATCTACGCTGTCCGGGGTCTGAACGTTTTTGACTCATGTAGGGACGTGGAAGCAAAAGGGCTTAAAGTTCCTATAACCACGTGCGTGACTTCAGACTCTTTCTGAGGATGTCTGGGGGAAAGAATCTTGGTGATTTCGATTCTGACAGTGAAAGTTCTTGTCCGGCGACTTGTTAACGCATTTTGTCCACAGTGCAGTCGGTCACCGCTCCCCGGTTTGATTGGCCGCCGTCGGCCTGCCAGATCACAGCGACAGGGCGGCGATGAGCCTGTCATTCACTGTAAACGGGAGATTATGAGTGTGTTTACACTGCTCATATTGTTCTGTCATGCCCTGCTGAGACATCCCCCCCCAATCTACCCCCCCCCCCTTCCCACCCCCAAACCCCCCCATGAATCTTCAGAGACACGGAGTCACAGACAGCACCGGAGCTGCGAGTCCCTCAGATCCTGCCGTGGACAGAATTCATTACAGATCAAACCGCTTCTTATCAATCCCTGGAAAGTTTAGCTAATGCAATTTCACTAAGTCACTGACTGGGTTGATTACTTTCAGGGAGGGGAGGGAGGGGGGGGATTTGCCTGTATAATGTGGAGAATCTCCATCTCCAGCCTGATCCTCTCTCCCACCATGGGGGGAAACGGGGGGTTCCAGTCGAAACAGTGCACCCATGTGCCTAATCCAGGATTATACCCCGTGCCTGGGGAAATCCCTCTCTCCGACACGGAGACACAGGCACACACACTCGCACACAAACACACACACAGACGCACACTCTCATTTACACAGACACAAGCACAAGCATAGTATACACAACGAGAACGTGCACACATATCACATACACACACACAAACACACACACACATACACACGCTCTCGGTGTCTCATATACACACACACACACACAGCCCCCTCCCACTCCTCCCCCGGTGCCCTTGGCTCCTTCGGCAGCGGCGGTGGCGTTGGTTGTGCGGCCCTGCGGTGATAGATCTGCGGAATTGACGCAGGCTCCCAGCTGCCTCCCGTCTCGCTCCCGCTGCGGACTCTCCGGGACGCGTGACAGCGCCCCCCCGTGCCCACCCTACCCCCGCCCTCCCCCTCCCCCGCTCCCCGCCACCCACTCACGGCCGCGCGCGCCTCGCCGCTGGTGACAGCTCCGTCCTCGGCTTCGCTGTGGAAACAGCCCTCGAAAGGTCACAGCGCCGAGCTGCGCGTTTCATTTGAAAACGGCGTCGTTTTCTCCCACGGTACACAGAGCGGCAGGGACATGAAACAGTGGCAGCACCACAGGACTGTCTGCGATGTCAAAACAGGAGCAGAGGCCTTGCATACTGCATATCAGTTAAAACGAGGAGCAGCTTCCCACTTTAGACCTCGCCAGCAGAACCAGTCAGTTTTATAGAGTGTGGTTCCACCTGTTGCTGTGATCAGGAGCTCTCTTATTGGGTCTGATTTTATTTTATGACAATGAGTATAAATGACACTGAAGTCTTCTGCAGGCTTCATATTCAGCAAGCTGCATGAAGCTCTGGCCCCCAGTCGCAGTCTGTCATGCTGTCTGTCTTTCCCTTCTGTATCTCTCTTTCCCTCTCTATGATGAACTATGCTTTCTTTCTTCCTAACTCTTTCTGTAATGTTTTTATCGTTTTCTCTCCCTCTCTCCCTCTGTCTGGGGCTATGCTCTCTTTCTTCCATACTCTTTCCCTCTCCTTCCCTCAATCCTGGACTATGCTGTCTCTCTTTTTAACTCTTTCTCTCTTTCCGTCTGTTTCTCTCTTGCTCTCTCTACAGTTAATGACATTCTCTCTTTTAGAGAGGACAGTCTTCAGTCCCCAGCTTCCGGTGTGTTTTATTGCTGAAAGTGATGGAAGTGCTTCACGCACAGCCACCTTGTCACCAGCACCAGTCCCCACATTAATGTTCAGAGTTGGAGATGAAGCAAACAGGAGCTCAAACAGTCTGAACTAAAACACCGTTGAGCTGGTCCACATCCTGGCCGGTCCACACTCACGTGGCTCGCTGGATCAAGAGAACGTGTTTCAGAGTTTTGGATATCTGCTTACCCCGTCGCATTAAACAAGGTTGCGAATGGATCGTTGGATTTTGATGCACGCAACTGGTGACTCTAGCGCCTAGCCTTTAGCGCTCCTCACACCAGGCACTGAATCAGAAGCAGTTTCCAGTACGCCAGAACATCGAACTGTAGATCGATGCCATTATAGGCTGCGTTTCATGCTAGTTTTGAGGTAAACTCTTCAGCTCGCACGTGTGCCTGTGTGTTTCTCAAGCTGAGCAAGGGAGTTCTGGAAGGTGTATATGGATATGACTCCCGCTAACTGACCTCCAGCTGTACTTAATCTTCTGTTTATGGCTGTAAACGTTTTAAAGACATATTCTTTATAGTAATTTATTTGCATGAATTTTTAATTCATGAGGGGATGAATATAATTATATAACACTTAAAACAGAAATTCATTAATCAAGTTTGCCAGTTCATTTGTCTGCATGGTAATGTTAAGCAAATTGTTTTCTAATGGTCATCAGCATATGAAAGTAAGCTGCCTGTACTTTTAGTTTTTTTTTTTTTTTGGGTTGATGAAACAATGTTCTTAGAAAGGCTATGCCTCATCAATCATCTTCAATGACTGGGACTCCTTTCAGGCTGTTTCCTTTCAGACTAAATTCATCTGTTCCCCGGTGCCCACCTCAGGTTGTGTGCCAGAACAGAGAACACTGAATTTGCAAAATCGGATCAGACCATTTTGCATAAGAATTTACTGTCATACCATGTGTTTAATGGAAGAGCTGAAACCTCAGGGTGAATGACTTTTTTTTTGTTTTTAAGTGAGAAACCTTTGTGTGTGTGTGTGTATGTGTGTGTATATATCTGTGTGTGTGTGTGTGTGTGTGTGTGTGTGTGTGTGTGTGTGTGTGTGTGTGTGTGTGCGCTGTGTGTGTGTGTGTGTGTGTGTGTGTGTGTGTGTGTGTGTGCGCATTCGTGCATGCATATGTGTGAGCACGCATTTCAGTGATGTGGATATGACAGAGCCGGTGAAATCTGCTCTGGGAGTCTTTCTCACTCCTCTCTCTTCCCTCCCTCTCTGTCTCCCTCTCCCTCTCTCTTTCTCTATTCCCCCTTTCATCTTTTTCTCTCTACCACTTCCTCTCTCTCTCTCTCTCTCTTTCTCTCCCCCTCTCTGTCTCTCCCTCCCTCTTCTTTTCTCTCTTTACCTCTTCCTTTCTATTTCCCTCCCCCTTTCTCTCTCTCCCTCTCTCCCTCTCTCTCAGAGCCCAGCCTGGTGAGAGAAGCAGCTTTGTTTTGGAGGCGTAATTGAGTCTTAATTAAATTGGCAGAGAGGAACGGCATGAGAGAGAGAGAGAGAGAGAGAGGGAGCGGGAGAGAAAGGAGAGAAAATTGGACGTGGGCTCCATTTCCACTTAGCAACAAGAATTGCTTTCCACAGCAATGAATTTCACAGAAACAATGAGGAAGAATGCAGACTGAAAGCTTTTAGATTTAGCAGAGAATCTTTTGTCTTTTTTTTTTCGGAAAAATGAGAACACAGGGCCGCGAGTATGAAGGGTGATTTATGGTAGTCAGTGGAAGGTTTTCCATTAAAAAGGCTGTAAATTGTACAGGCCCGGGAAACGGTGTATCAGACGAACAGTGGTGGTTATCTACTTGAGTATAGGTGTGGGTGGTAAATTAGCCACACAGTCATGGTGGAGTGGATCTGATATGGACCAAGCGAGGTTTTGAGTCCTGCTGAAACGACTCGAAAGGGGAAGGGAAGGCACCGGTGCGAATCCCATGCACAGGGAGTGCTCTCAGGTTCTGGTCCGGCTCACGAAGAGGGCTCGTCGTCCTCATAGACTTCTAAAAGGGATGACGGGGGGGCGAAGGCGTACTCCGGGAACGGAAAAATGAATTAACAAATGAACTTAGAGTGATGTTGTGACCGAGAGGGCCGCGTTGGTTGACTGGCCGGGGGCTGGAGGCGCGCTTCAGGACCCGCGGGTCGAGGGACCCCCTCATCGACGGCGCACGCGATTTCCCTCACGACTGACGCGATCGATTGCGTCGGGTTGGCCGGAGGTAATGAGGAGAGGGGGCTGCTTTCGGCTTCTCGGTCCTTCCGGCTCATCGAGCCGCGCGCCGATGATTTTCTCATTAACTTGCCCGGTGTCGGGTCTGCCGGAGGCCCAAGCTGCAAGCCCCCCCCACGTTAATCCGCTCATCACCTCTTCCCCCTTTCACAGCACCATCACTCCCCCCCAACCCCCCCCCAAGTCCTGCTTAGGCCCATCCAAGACTACTGCTGCTTGCACTCTGAAGTAGCACAAGAGAGGGGGTGGTGGAGCTGACAGACAGAAAAGTACAGGATATTCATTTCCAGGTGAAAATAAGAAGGCTAAGGGACCATTATCCTGCAAGTGGATGCTCTGTTTCACATAGCTGATTAGATGACCTTTAATCAGCGTGATATTAATATTAATTTGCTTAGCATATGCCCTTATCACAGGTGACCTGCACAGCTTCCATTTTGACACATTATCCATTTATAGAGCTGGAAATATTTACCAGAACCTCCGCCCTGCATGCCTAGGATTTGCACTGTGGCCCTCTGGATGAGTTAACTGAGTGCGATAATACCACGCTTCATTCTTGTAATCAAAGGCTGTGATTCTCCCTGTGGTTCCAGGTGGAGCGGATGACAACCTGATAGAAGGAGGGGAGACGAAGTTTGTGTGCAAGCCGGGAGCGAGGAACATCACTGTGATCTTCCAGCCCCTGCTCAGGTAGGACTTCCCCCTTCACTTCCTGTTTGCGACCACACAGCACCACTGAGCTAGCCTACCAGGGCAGGTCAACTGAGAGAGAAAGCGAGAGAGAGAAGTACATAAAGGATTAGGCAGACGTATAGTCTATTCTGTTATTACAGAATATAGAATTGATGAGTACAGCTGTCTGTTATTAGAATTAGTATTTAATCTTTATATGTCCTCATTATTTAGATTGGTTTAGATAAATGTGTTTATCTTTTTTTGTTTTCTTCATTTTGTATTTTGTATTATGTAACATGCTTTGGCAATAATTACAAATTGTTTTTCACGCCAATAAACCAAATTTGAATTGAGCTGAGAGGAGGGGAGAAGGTGAGATGGACAAAGGGGAGGCAGAGAGGAGGAGAGATTGAGTGAGAGCGAGCCCAAAAGAGAGCGCGTTTTAGTGTTATAATGCTTTGTTATTCCTCCTGCGCTCCGCTGTATTTCGTGCCAATAAAGCGTTGTGAATTTGAATCCGAGAGACAGGCTGAGAGGTGTGCTTACGGTGCAGGAGGCGCCGTGGAGGAGGCGGGAATGGCGGGCCCGCCGGGACGGCCCGATCGATCGATCCCGCTTGCTCTCTCGCAGAGCGAGTCGCCGGCTGCTCCGCTGGCTCACCTTTCGCTCACCGCTCCGGTCTGTCCCGCCATTGGCGCGGCCCGCCAGCGCCCTCTCGCACCGCGAGCGCAGATGCTAGGCGCGAAGGGCAAGGGGGATTCTGGACCGGCGATACCCCTCCCAATCAGATAGGGAGCGCCTCTCGATCACGCCCGGCTCTGCCCTTCTCCCCTTTAAAGAAGGATACGTTCCTCCGTTCTGAACAGCCAGGCCAGGGCCTTTCCAAGAGGTTCAATGTGTTTGTATTCTTGTGGACAGCCCCAGCCTGCTCCCTCTGAGCTGCTGGTTTTAGGGATTAAAGCATCTTATTTCACGGCAGCGGGTTGACATTCTATCAGTGATCCGGTGGCTCTTTTTCTGTCTCTGATAGAAACATGGCATCTTTTACAATAAGCACCGCTGATGTAAGTATTGATTATGAACCTTTTAGGACTTTGGACTGTGATGTGGTCCCCAAAGCACAATGCTCAGTTGTCATTGATATATGATAGCCTCCAGCCTCCTTTGTGATATCACAATCCCTTTGATTTGATTGGATGGAATATTACCCCTTATTAGTAAGGCCACATGTGGCAGGACTGGACTTTTTTCATTGTTGAGATCGGTTCTTTTTTCCAGTCACACTTGTATCAATTAAACCATAATGCCTAATACCTGCAGTGTGTCACGGTGGAAATTTTGAAAACGGTAGTTAAGCGCGCTTAAGAGAGTGCCTGATTGACTACAGCTGGGCTACTGTGGAATCTCTGAAGTCAGGAAAAACACACCGCATGTGAAGTGCCTGTGCCGTATTTCACAGCATAATTCCAAATATACAAACTCATTATCTTTTTTTAAATGTAATTTTTTGTTGGCTGGTGACAGTCCTTCCCGTCAGCCGGGTTTGTGAAACTTGACACAACGCTAATCTGCGGAAGACTTCTGGTATGCTAATTGACTCACAGCGCATTACCGCATTCAAGAGCAATTATTGTTGCCTGCAAGCACCTGACACGGGACGAGGTTTGGATTGTTAAGACAAAATATGATTCCGGCATGCGCGTTCCAAATTGCAGCAAGAATTGCAGCAGACAGCCAGTATCAAGGTGAACTGAGGCTACCTTCTTACTGCATGTTCCAGCCGTCACCCAGCACTGGATGTTATGGCGTATGAGGAGATTAGCATCATCCTCCATATATTTATGTGATAGACATGAGAGGCTCTTCAGCTGCAAAGACGAGCTGTACCAGAGATAAACCAGAGACCGTAAATAGTACAGTGCGTAAAATGTGTTCCTTCCTGGTTCAGTTAAGGATTTTTGTTGTCAAGGAGATTCGGTAAGGGACTGGTTGCTGGCGGGGATGGAATTTGCAGTGCAGATGGTGCGGAGTAGGACGTCTTGAACCTGTAGAGAATCGCTTATTAAACCCAGCCTTTTAGGCAGGTGAGACTCATTCGGGGCCAAATTAAGGACTGAACAGTTTCACAACCTGTAGCAGCAGGACCATGGCTCCATGGCTGCTTACACAAATGCAGTTAAGTTTAGTCCCCAGGCCTCTGCTTTCCACACACTTGGCTGAAGCCCCTGAGCTTTGAGCCCATTCTGCCTCACAGGCCCAGACCGTGGCTGCCGGTTCCGATCGACCCGGTGTGTCACATACGAAGTCCGGGATCAGAAGGCCTTGAGCAAATGCACACTGTCCAGATCAGGAAGAAAAATACATGTTTTTTTTTTCTTTGTCTTTTTTGTGAATATCAAATCTCAGCCGAAAGGATCAATACGTGAGCTCCATGAAGGCCTTTGTTTTCATTGTGCGAGGTGTCGTTTCCAGGAGGGCGTTTGAACCAGAGAGACCATCTATTACTGCCCCCCCCCACACACATCGATCTGTCTGAAAGCCGAGCTGTTTCTGCTGATACTTAACCAAAAGAAATGTGTTGAGGTGCGTGCATGTGTGTGTGTGTATTTCATGTCTGCCAACAGTAACCCAGACTCTTTCTCTCATGCACACACACACACACACACACACACACACACACACACACACACACACACACACCAGAGCACAGTGGAGAGGGCCTGAGCAGGTAGGAGGTAATTTCATTTGACTCTCAGGGCCTCCTGCTGACATTTGAGTGGTATTTAAGCCCGGCCCACCCTGGCCGGGGCTGGCATTTTGAAGGCAGGACGCAGAATAACTCTGTAATCTCTCCCCCTCGCCCGTTTCCTCTGGCCTGATTAGCGCTGGCAGGGCAGGAGCCGGGGGTGTGTGTGTGGGAGAGATTACACCCCGGCGAGGGAACAGATGCAGGGTCTGCCCGACACCCTGACGCGCCTGGCGGAGGATTTGCGGGGTGGGGGGGTAAACCGACAGGTGAAGGGTGCCTGCCGATCCTGACAGTGGCAGTGTTTGACCACTGGGCGCTGTCAGGGCCCCCCCCCCCAGCCCCAGGGCACCGGGGAGTGTAAATATCAGCCACGCTCCATTAGAGTCAGAGAGCAATTAGAGAGAGCGCTGGAGAGACCTGCAGGAAGCAGGGAAGAACATCTGCATAGAGAGGGAGAGAGAGAGAGAGAGAGAGAGAGAGAGAGAGAGAGAGAGAGAGAGAGAGAGAGAGAGAGAGAGAGAGAGAGAGAGAGAGAGGGAGAGAGAGAGAGGGAGGGAGAGAGAGAGGGAGAGAGCGAGAGAGAGGGAGGGAGAGAGAGAGAGGGAGAGAGCGAGAGGGAGGGAGAGAGCGAGAGGGAGGGGGAGAGAGAGGGAGGGAGAGAGCGAGAGAGAGGGAGGAAGATAGAGAAGTAGAGATAAAGGGAGGGAGGGAGAGAATGTTACACATGAGGGACAGAAAGGGATAGAGGAAGGAAAGAACATTGCACAGGATGGACATACAGAGAGAGGGGGAGAGAGAAGAGATGCTGGAAGGAGAAGAATAAACGAATAATGCACAGAAGCGACAGATGTAGAGAGGGAAACAGAGAGAGGGAGGAAAGAACATTGTACAGAAGGGAGTGAAAGTGAGAGAAGAAGAGAGCCCGTTAGCCCGTTGCATTTGTGTGCACAGGACACATGGACAGTGGTTGGATCCGGTGAGACAGGGGCAGGAGGGGGCACCATCCCTGACATTTGAAGAAAGGTGGATAACTCAATAAAACACTGTATGTGGGACTGTGCCCATTTCACAATTCCCCCATGACCCCCCCCTCCCCTGCCCCCCCCCCGTCTGTCTTATCATACTCCATTCCCCCGCAACACCCTCCCCCCCTGGCCTGTTACATCTGTTACACCTTTGTCAGCTCCTACTTAGTGCAGTGAAAGTGGTACTAATTTTGGGGTCGGATTTCTCTCCCCAGTTAGTCCTTCCCATTGAAGTTAAGTGTATATCCCCCCCCCCCCCATAGTTGCTTTCATGCAAGTAATGGTGTTTCACTCCTCAGTCTAGAAGCTAAAAGCCTCTCCCCTCTCTGAATCTGAATCACACTGTCAGATGAAGGCAGCAAGAAGTTGTGTGAAATTACCCATGTTGTGAAATAAAGTTAAGATTCACATTTTTTTACATTAACATTTATGTTTTGCCCAGTTGCTTAACTCTCTGGAGGTACAACTAGATGTTAAGTTTCAAGGAGCATAACCTCTGCCTTGTTATGCTTTTTAAATCTGCATCGGAATCAAGAAAACTTCTTTTTAGATTAAAGCTGGGGTATTGCAGCAGTGTTTAATTACTGAGACTTCTTTGTTGGGCAGTTTAACATTAGCAGTGCATGTGTATTTTACCTAGGATTGAATGAAGTCAAGTCTGACGTGTTTTTCATGTAAACTTCATGGGTATGAGTGACATAACCATGGTTTCACTGTAAAGGGGAGGAAGGGGGTCCTGGCTCAGTGGTACTTCATGTGTGAATGTTCAGACTTGTGAGTATGTTGTGAGGAGGTACTAATTGCTTTCATAGCCATTAAAACTGTTGTGCGACAGGAGGTCAGGGAGAACAGCTGTAATCTCAGAGAAACGCCGTAGCTGGTAAACGTTAACGTCTTTATTTCCGATGACTGGCAGCATGCAGTTTGTCCACAAAGAGCAGCGGAAGCAATGCCAAAAATGCAGTAAAGTTAAGTAAAAGATGATGAACGGCATTGAGTAGAAAGAGGTATGACAGTGAATGTCAGTGATGTAAAGTAATTTAAAATATAATGATAAAACTGGGAGACATCAAGTTTGAGTTTCAGAAGTATGAAACAAAATGCCTGTCAATGAAAAATGTAGTTTAAAAGGGATTTAAAAAGGCAAGGCATGTAGAGAGCAAGAAGTCCTCCCTCTGTAGCTGGAGATGTGTCTAAATGTACTTTCATTTATTCATAATATGTGTCGTGACATATTTGTGTTCATAAATGCATAGAAAAGACATTTGAAGAACCAGTACACCAAAAACACAGCAGCTGTAACTAGAGAATAAAGCTTTTGTTACTTCTGTCACGGCCAGACACAAAGCTGTCCCTCAAAAACTGCGCTCTGCCACTCGAACTGATCTGAGATCAGTCATGTCCCCCGCCCCCCCCCATGACGGTGCCCTACCTTTGCACCAACACCAGAGTCCTTCCGCCCTCGGTCGGTCACGCGGGGGGAGGGGGGGAACTTGGCAGGGTCAGCCAGAGTTTAGCGGTACGTTTCAGGGCCCCGTGACACAACCCGCTTGTTAGAAGAGACATGATGTGACGTGGGCCCCTGGGGGACTGCCGCTGTTTCGAGGGGCTCTACACAGGTCACGGCGGCGGGAGGGAAGCGTGCCCTTGCCAAATTTGGTGACTTTGTTGCTATATTTAGCGACCTTTCAGACTCCCTGTCTTTTCTTCTTGCAAAAGTCTGGCAAATTGATAAGATCGGGTTTGAAACTTTGTGAAACAGCAAGAATTAGTTTTTTTTTTTTTTTTTTTTATCTGTTCTCTTCATTGTTTACACACTGATGCCCTTGTCATCACAAAATTCCAGTCTTTTTCAGAGTACTGCACGTCTGGGCCCGCCCCTCATATGCCCTTAAGGCATGAATTGTGGGTGTGGTTAGGAGAGTGACAGCTGTGTTGACAAATGAGGTTAAGTTGCTCAGTGATGTCACAACAGTGCTTCTCCACCATGGAAGAAAACCTAACTATTAGAGCTCTGCTGAGGTGTGGGGTTATAAAGGTTGAGGCAGGGGGTCTCGACGCTCATGTCCTTAAATAGGAGGCGGCAACAGAGGGGTGCGTCTGCACACCCGGTGTCATAAACACAGTTGCGTTTTGAGATGTTCCCTGTCCTCAGAGCCCTCGCTCTGCCCGCCAGCCGCGGAGAGCAAGAGGTCTGATGAGAGACGACAGGCTCCCGGCGGCTGCCGGGAAACGGCGTCTCGCGTTCCGATGGTCGGCCGGCAGCGTCCGGGGGGCGACCCTCCGTGGCGGCGCTGAGTCACGGCGGACGCGGCGAGACGGCCTGCCGCTGGAGAAAATCGGTCTCCCGGACGTCCTCGTACGGCGCGTAGCGGAGAGGCCGGCTCCCCTTGCTTGTTTGGCTCGGGGAATACAGGGACAGTAAAGGTCAGCGGTGGAGCTCGCTCCTTGTGTCAGCTCCGTTCACCTTCATCGGCCGGGAGGAGGTCTTACATAAAGTACATATACACAAACTGAGTCCAGGCTAAAGCAGAACTGAGCCTGCATGCGCAGTGTTGATGCAAAGCTTTTTCGGTCACTCTGACTCATACGTTACCCAGACCTTTGCCACTGCGGTCTCACTCTAGCTGAGCTGAGCCTCCCAACTGGAGTGAAAGGTTTCCTATTAAAAGTTTCCCGCAGTGTGTCCTCGGAGTCTCGGAGCAGGACTGTGTGAGGAGGAGGAGGAGGAAGAGCAGAGCAAATAGGAGAAGAGCCCCACGCTGCAATCACCGCAGTCGTCAATAACCCGCCTGGAGAGGAGACAGCCGGGAACATCGGTTTAGAGCGCGCATTGTTACGCTGATTGTGGCTGCGACTGTCTTTTGTCCGGTACCCACAATGCACCCGGCCGCGTCCATTGTGCCGGCCCGCGGTTTTTACATAGTGTCCCTCGTCTTCGTCTCCAAGTCTCCCAGGAGAGCCGGCCGCCGCATCGATCTGCGCCTCCGTCAGCCGCCGCTTTTGACCGGCTTGTGGCGGGAGTCGAAATTGCGCCCTTCCCCCGTCAGGGTTTCCATCGACGGAAGGGACAATTGTGAAGGAAAACGAGAACGCGATTGTCGCTGTGGTTTTTTAAGGAGCTTTTCCCTGGAGGCTGTCTGTCTGCATGAGGTGCAAAAAATGACTGACTCTTGGAAGTGGGTACAGAGTGGCTATCCCCCGTGGCAGAGCAGGATTGGATGAGCCTGATGTACAAACCCATGACCCATGCATCCAAAGTCCACTTCAACTTGCTGCCTGCCAGCAGGTTGCTGTGGGTCTCTGATTGTTATGCTAACAGTCATACCGCAACAGCATTCTACTTCCAATCGGGGCCTGTACATTATGTGCATGTAGAGTCAGTATGCATTTGTGTGTGTCTCTCTGTGTTTGTGTGGAAGGTGCGGTGTTTAAAGCATCAAATCATGGCAAATCCGTGTGTACGCGTACGATTCGACCCCCCCCCACCTCACTTTTTAATCTTTTCTCACTTATCCATGGATTTACCACGGTAAACATTCGCCGGCGTAATCCGTTAACCGTAGCCGTGGATACGGCGCTGAATTATGGATCAGGAGAAAGCGATTTTCTGCGGAGGGAAGGTCAGGAGACTGCAGCAGGAGAGGCGCGGCGCGGCGCGGCGCGGGTGTGTGAGCGAGCTCCTGCCCGCCACCGTCATTACCGCCATTGCTATCGATCGGGCTGCGGCCTCTCCGCCCGGCCGACGGAGCGCGGAGCGATTCATTCATAAGGCGCGGCTGACAGGACAGCATCTCGCTGTCAGTCAAATTTACAATTCAAATAACGCTGTGGGGCAACGAATAATCTGGCTTGAACCGCCAGGGTGAGAATACAGAAGGGGGCTGCTGTGGTCTGTCCGTTCACGCTGATCCCAGCGCAGTTCCAGTGCCCTGTGAACCCCCCCGTGGTGGCAGACAGCAGGCCTCGGAGCAGCAGTGGAAGCAGACTGATGCCCAGCGTGGTGCCAGCGCGGCCCCCTTCCGTCCCTTTGATGTAGCAGCCAAAAGCCGGGAGGGTTTGGGACACACGGGGTATCCCCGGTTCAGCATGGCCGCTCGCGGGAGGGGTCATTTAGAACATTATGGCGTTCCCCTGTGTGTGTGTGTGTGTGCGCGCGTGCACTCACGTATGGGTGTTTGTGTGGGGACATGTTGGGGTGTGTGTGTGTCTGTGTGTGTGTCTGTGTGTATATGTGTGTGGCAGTGCCCTGCCCATGTGTGGGTTTTACTGTAAAATGTACTCTTTTTTTAATATATGTATTTTTAAAATAAATTTCACATAGAACAAGACATGATGAGCATCAAGTAATATAAATATCATCTCCTTGGTCTGTTTAAAGTATGATTCCTGTGAATGTGTACATTTAATGAATGCTGGGAAAGGCTGGTTTCGCACCGGCCCCGCCTCCTGGTGGACAGCTCACTTTGACGACTCGTTACCGGCGTACTTAAAATAGCCAGTGTCTGGGGAGAGCAGAGAGGGGCTTGGTTTTAACCTTATTAGGCATTGTCTCCCGTTGGAGACGCGTTGCAGTGAGCGGAAGAAGTAGGCAGGATCGATCAGGCGCAGGCAAACAAACCATGTTGCCATGACTTTGTCTGTAGCATTATGAAGGAGTCACATTAGTGACAGTTCTGGAAACATTGTGTGGGAAGGCGATGATGATGATGACCATGATGATGATGATGAGGAGGAGGAGGACGAGCAGACAAAATGCAGGTAGAAGGCTAAAATGAGCAGAAGGCCATGACCCTCCTCAGGAACAAAAAAAACTGGGATGCTTGTTCACCTCTCTCATTCCAATGAGCCTTCTCCCCTAAGGGGTTGGCGGTGTGTCCGGGGCAGGAACGGGGGAGGGGGTTGTAGTCCACGGAATCCAGCCCCATCTGTCACCGTGGCAGCGTGGCCGCGAAAGAGATGCTGAGATACGGACTCTGCGCTGCTCCAGATTTCTCCAGCACAGGTGCTAATGCAGTGCACTGCTGTCCAGTACAAACGAAGGCTTTGTAACGCGGTGCAGTTTGAATGGATTGCAGGGTCCATAGCTCCACTAGCCTGGGTCTGCCTTTCTCAATAAGAGACAACTGGCTCTAGTAGCCTGGTCCATCTCTAGTGTTCAGTCTTAGGTGATGGCCAAGGTCATAGTAGCAGTCAGATGGA
Source organism: Megalops cyprinoides (assembly GCF_013368585.1). Taxonomy (NCBI): domain Eukaryota; kingdom Metazoa; phylum Chordata; class Actinopteri; order Elopiformes; family Megalopidae; genus Megalops; species Megalops cyprinoides. The sequence continues at coordinate 5,074,170 of NC_050605.1, forward strand.
GCACCTGCATACACCTTTTATGACCACTCACCTTCATTTGACCACTTTTTGCAGTAGAGTGTCAAAAAAGAAATGTTTGAGGTCATGTACTTAAATGATTTCTAAATTGAAACTGTCTTACCTGTACTTCTGATTCCACAACCAGGTGGCTACCTGCTATATAACAAGCCAGAAAGAGTCTAGCCAGACAACACCCTCCTCACAGGTAAATGAATCATGTACAAAATATTGCCACACTGGGGGCTGAAAAAGCGGATAGGAAGGACCCCAAAGGAGCATCATGGATACAGAAGCATCATTACAATATGATGACAGTCACTGTAATCAGTGACCTTTGACCTCCTTGCCTCGCAGTTTCGTCTCTTAGAAGTCTTCTGCTGGGATGGTAATGGATATATAATCAAGGAATTATAGGCACTCGAGCTAAGCAGTCACAGTCACAAAGACCTGTTCTGAAGTGTGAATGTCCTGGCGGCTCTTTGCCCTTTACATCACAGTCTCGGGACACTGGTCCGGAAAGGTTAGGGTCGGCAATCAACGACCCGCGAACGCACAGACACGTCCTCGAGCAAAGACGTCGGGAAACCTACGCGCACGCCGTCCCTGCGGTCCCGACCTTTCTCCCTCTCATCCGCGGCCTGTCGCGGGCCCACGGCGTTTTATCTCGGGCGCGAAGCGGAGCTTCCGCGAGTCATGAATAATTTCCGCGGGGGCGCGCGAGCGCACAGAGACCGCGCGAGGGTCAGGCAGGTGTGATTTATGCCTTCTGGACGGGGGCGGAGGCGGCGTCTCCCCCGGGGGAGTTTACAGTAGCGCCCCGCCGCTCTGACT